>NC_069503.1:171763439-171938439 GCF_027579735.1 Bombina bombina | reverse complement strand
CAGGTTCCTCTCCTAAAGCACATAGCTTCTTTCTCATCAAGCATAAACCTGGGAGCAGGTTCCTCTCCTAAAGCACATAGCTTGTTTCTCATCAAGCATAAACCTGGGAGCAGGTTCCTCTTCTAAAGCACATAGCTTGTTTCTCATCAAGCATAAACCTGGGAGCAGGTTCCTCTCCGAAAACACATAGCTTCTTTCTCATCAAGCATAAACCTGGGGGCAGGTTCCTTTCCTAAAGCACATAGCTTCTTTCTCATCAAGCATAAACCTGGGAGCAGGTTCCTCTCCTAAAGCACATAGCTTCTTTCTCATCAAGCATAAACCTTGTACCAGGTTCCTCTCCTAAAGCACATAGATAATTTCTCATCAAGCATAAACCTGGGAGCAGGTTCCTCTCCTAAAGCACATAGCTTCTTTCTCATCAAGCATAAACTTTCGAGCAGGTTCCTCTCCTAAAGCACATAGCTTGTTTCTCATCAAGCATAAACCTGGGAGCAGGTTCCTCTCCTAAAGCACATAGCTTGTTTCTCATCAAGCATAGACCTGGGAGCAGGTTCCTCTCCTAAAGCACATAGCGTCTTTCTCATCAAGAATAAACCTGGGAGCAGGTTTCTCTCCTAAAGCACATAGCTTCTTTCTCATCAAGCATAAACCTGGGAGCATGTTTCTCTCCTAAAGCACATAGCTTCTTTCTCATCAAGCATAAACCTGGGAGCAGGATCCTCTCCTAAAGCACATAGCTTCTTTCTCATCAAGCATAAACCTGGGAGCAGGTTCCTCTCCTAAAGCACACAGCTTGTTTCTCATCAAGCATAAACCTGGGAGCAGGTTCCTCTCCTAAAGCACATAGCTTGTTTCTCATCAAGCATAAACCTGGTAGCAGGTTCCTCTCCTAAAGCACATTGCTTCTTTCTCATCAAGCATAAACCTGGGAGCAGGTTCCTCTCCTAAAGCACATAGCTTGTTTCTCATCAAGCATTAACCTAGTAGCAGGTCCCTCTCCTAAAGCACATAGCTTCTTTCTCATCAAGCATAAATCTGGGAGCAGGTTCTTCTCCTAAAGCACATAGCTTCTTTCTCATCAAGCATAAACCTGGGAGCATGTTCCTCTCCTAAAGCACATAGCTTCTTTCTCATCAAGCATAAACCTGGGAGCAGGTTCCTCTCCTAAAGCACATAGCTTCTTTTTCATCAAGCATAAACCTGGGAGCAGGTTCCTCTCCTAAAGCACATAGCGTCTTTCTCATCAAGAGTAAACCTGGGAGCAGGTTTCTCTCCTAAAGCACATAGCTTCTTTCTCATCAAGCATAAACCTGGGAGCAGGTTTCTCTCCTAAAGCACATAGCTTCTTTCTCATCAAGCATAAACCTGGGAGCAGGTTCTTCTCCTAAAGCACATAGCTTCTTTCTCATCAAGCATAAACCTGAGAGCAGGTTCCTCTCCTAAAGCACATAGCTTGTTTCTCATCAAGCATAAACCTGGGAGCAGGTTCCTCTCCTAAAGCACATTGCTTCTTTCTCATCAAGCATAAACCTGGGAGCAGGTTCCTCTCCTAAAGCACATAGCTTGTTTCTCATCAAGCATAAACCTAGTAGCAGGTCCCTCTCCTAAAGCACATAGCTTCTTTCTTATAAAGCATAAATCTGGGAGCAGGTTCTTCTCCTAAAGCACATAGCTTGTTTTTCATCAAGCATAAACCTGGGAGCAGGTTCCTCTCCTAAAGCACATAGCTTCTTTCTCATCAAGCATAAACCTGGGAGCATGTTCCTCTCCTAAAGCACATAGCTTCTTTCTCATCAAGCATAAACCTGGGAGCAGGTTCCTCTCCTAAAGCACATAGCTTGTTTCTCATCAAGCATAAACCTGGGAGCAGGTTCCTCTTCTAAAGCACATAGCTTGTTTCTCATCAAGCATAAACCTGGGAGCAGGTTCCTCTCCGAAAGCACATAGCTTCTTTCTCATCAAGCATAAACCTGGGAGCAGGTTCCTTTCCTAAAGCACATAGCTTATTTCTCATCAAGCATAACCCTGGGAGCAGGTTCCTCTCCTAAAGCACATAGCTTTTTTCTCATCAAGCATAAACCTTGTAGCAGGTTCCTCTCCTAAAGCACATAGATAATTTCTCATCAAGCATAAACCTGGGAGCAGGTTCCTCTCCTAAAGCACATAGCTTCTTTCTCATCAAGCATAAACTTTCGAGCAGGTTCCTCTCCTAAAGCACATAGCTTGTTTCTCATCAAGCATAAACCTGGGAGCAGGTTCCTCTCCTAAAGCACATAGCTTGTTTCTCATCAAGCATAGACCTGGGAGCAGGTTCCTCTCTTAAAGCACATAGCTTCTTTCTCATCAAGCATAAACCTGGGAGCAGGTTCCTCTCCTAAAGCACATAGCTTCTTTCTCATCAAGCATAAACCTTGGAGCAGGTTCCTCTCCTAAAGCACATAGCTTCTTTCTCATCAAGCATAAACCTGGGAGCAGGTTCCTCTCCTAAAGCACATAGCTTCTTTCTAATTGAGCATGAACCTGGGAGCAGGTTCCTCTCCTAAAGCACATAGCTTCTTTCTCATCAAGCATAAATCTGGGAGCAGGTTCCTCTCCTAAAGCACATAGCTTGTTTCTCATCAAGCATAAACCTGGGAGCAGGTTCCTCTCCTAAAGCACATAGCATCTTTCTTATCAAGCATAAACCTGGGAGCAGGTTCCTCTCCTAAAGCACATAGCTTGTTTCTCATCAAGCATAAACCTGGGAGCATGTTCCTCTCCTAAAGCACATAGCTTCTTTCTCATCAAGCATAAACCTGGGAGCAGGATCCTCTTCTAAAGCACATAGCTTCTTTCTCATCAAGCAAAAACCTGGGAGCAGGTTCCTCTCCTAAAGCACATAGCTTCTTTCTCATAAAGCATTAACCTGGGAGCAGGTTCCTCTCCTAAAGCACATAGCTTGTTTCTCATCAAGCATAAACCTGGGAGCAGGTTCCTCTCCTAAAGCACATAGCTTCCTTCTCATCAAGCATAAACCTGGGAGCGGGTCCCTCTCCTAAAGCACTAAGCTTGTTTTTCATCAAGCATAAACCTTGAAGCCGGTTCCTCTCCGAAAGCACATAGCTTGTTTCTCATCTAGCATAAACCTGGGAGCAGGTTCCTCTCCTAAAGCACATAGCTTATTTCTCATCAAGCATAAACCTGGGAGCAGGTTCCTTTCCTAAGCACATAGCTTCTTTCTCATCAAGCATAAACCTGGGAGCAGGTTCCTCTCCTAAAGCACATAGCTTGTTTCTCATCAAGCATAAACCTGGGAGCAGGTTCCTCTCCTAAAGCACATAGCTTGTTTCTCATCAAGCATAAACCTGGGAGCAGGTTCCTCTTCTAAAGCACATAGCTTGTTTCTCATCAAGCATAAACCTGGGAGCAGGTTCCTCTCCGAAAACACATAGCTTCTTTCTCATCAAGCATAAACCTGGGAGCAGGTTCCTTTCCTAAAGCACATAGCTTCTTTCTCATCAAGCATAAACCTGGGAGCAGGTTCCTCTCCTAAAGCACATAGCTTCTTTCTCATCAAGCATAAACCTTGTAGCAGGTTCCTCTCCTAAAGCACATAGATAATTTCTCATCAAGCATAAACCTGGGAGCAGGTTCCTCTCCTAAAGCACATAGCTTGTTTCTCATCAAGCATAAACCTGGGAGCAGGTTCTTCTCCTAAAGCACATAGCTTCTTTCTCATCAAGCATAAACCTTGGAGCAGGTTCCTCTCCTAAAGCACATAGCTTCTTTCTCATCAAGCATAAACCTGGGAGCAGGTTCCTCTCCTAAAGCACATAGCTTTTTTCTAATTGATCATGAACCTGGGAGCAGGTTCCTCTCCTAAAGCACATAGCTTCTTTCTCATCAAGCATAAATCTGGGAGCAGGTTCCTCTCCTAAAGCACATAGCTTGTTTCTCATCAAGCATAAACCTGGGAGCAGGTTCCTCTCCTAAAGCACATAGCATCTTTCTTATCAAGCATAAACCTGGGAGCAGGTTCCTCTCCTAAAGCACATAGCTTGTTTCTCATCAACATAAACCTGGGAGCATGTTCCTCTCCTAAAGCACATAGCTTGTTTCTCATCAAGCATAAACCTGGGAGCAGGTTCCTCTTCTAAAGCACATAGCTTCTTTTTCATCAAGCATAAACCTGGGAGCAGGTTCCTCTCCTAAAGCACATAGCGTCTTTCTCATCAAGAGTAAACCTGGGAGCAGGTTTCTCTCCTAAAGCACATAGCTTCTTTCTCATCAAGCATAAACCTGGGAGCAGGTTTCTCTCCTAAAGCACATAGCTTCTTTCTCATCAAGCATAAACCTGGGAGCAGGTTCCTCTCCTAAAGCACATAGCTTCTTTCTCATCAAGCATAAACCTGGGAGCAGGTTCCTCTCCTAAAGCACATAGCTTCTTTCTCATCAAGCATAAACCTGGGAGCAGGTTCCTCTCCTAAAGCACATAGATTGTTTCTCATCAAGCATAAACCCGGGAGCAGGTTCCTCTCCTAAAGCACATAGCTTGTTTCTCATCAAGCAAAAACCTGGGAGCAGGTTCCTCTCCTAAAGCACATAGCTTCTTTCTCATCAAGCATAAACCTGGGAGCAGGTTCCTCTCCTAAAGCACATAGCGTCTTTCTCATCAAGCATAAACCTGGAAGCAGGTTCCTCTCCTAAAGCACATAGCTTCTTTCTCATCAAGCATAAACCTGGGAGCATGTTCCTCTCCTAAAGCACATAGCTTGTTTCTCATCAAGCATAAACCTGGGAGCAGGTTGCTTTCCTAAAGCACATAGCTTCTTTCTCATCAAGCATAAACCTGTGAGCAGGTTCCTCTAATAAAGCACATAGCTTCTTTCTAATTGAGCATGAACCTGGGAGCAGGTTCCTCTCCTAAAGCACATAGCTTCTTTCTCATCAAGCATAAATCTGGGAGCAGGTTCCTCTCCTAAAGCACATAGCTTCATTCTCATCAAGCATAAATCTGGGAGCAGGTTCCTCTCCTAAAGCACATAGGTTGTTTCTCATCAAGCATAAACCTGGGAGCAGGTTCCTCTCCTAAAGCACATAGCTTGTTTCTCATCAAGCATAAACCTGGGAGCAGGTTCCTCTCCTAAAGCACATAGCTTCTTTCTCATCAAGCATAAACCTGGGAGCAGGTTCCTCTCCTAAAGCACATAGCTTCTTTCTCATCAAGCATAAACCTGGGAGCAGGTTCCTCTCCTAAAGCACATAGCTTGTTTCTCATCAAGCATAAACCTGGGAGCAGGTTCCTCTTCTAAAGCACATAGCTTGTTTCTCATCAAGCATAAACCTGGGAGCAGGTTCCTCTCCGAAAGCACATAGCTTCTTTCTCATCAAGCATAAACCTGGGAGCAGGTTCCTCTCCTAAAGCACATAGCTTCTTTCTCATCAAGCATAAACCTTGTAGCAGGTTCCTCTCCTAAAGCACATAGATAATTTCTCATCAAGCATAAACCTGGGAGCAGGTTCCTCTCCTAAAGCACATAGCTTCTTTCTCATCAAGCATAAACTTTCGAGCAGGTTCCTCTCCTAAAGCACATAGCTTGTTTCTCATCAAGCATAAACCTGGGAGCAGGTTCCTCTCCTAAAGCACATAGCTTGTTTCTCATCAAGCATAGACCTGGGAGCAGGTTCCTCTCTTAAAGCACATAGCTTCTTTCTCATCAAGCATAAACCTGGGAGCAGGTTCCTCTCCTAAAGCACATAGCTTCTTTCTCATCAAGCATAAACCTTGGAGCAGGTTCCTCTCCTAAAGCACATAGCTTCTTTCTCATCAAGCATAAACCTGGGAGCAGGTTCCTCTCCTAAAGCACATAGCTTCTTTCTAATTGAGCATGAACCTGGGAGCAGGTTCCTCTCCTAAAGCACATAGCTTCTTTCTCATCAAGCATAAATCTGGGAGCAGGTTCCTCTCCTAAAGCACATAGCTTGTTTCTCATCAAGCATAAACCTGGGAGCAGGTTCCTTTCCAAAAGCACATAGCTTGTTTCTCATCAAGCATAAACCTGGGAGCAGGTTCCTCTCCTAAAGCACATAGCTTGTTTCTCATCAAGCATAAACCTGGGAGCAGGTTCCTCTCCTAAAGCACATAGCTTCTTACTCATCAAGCATAAACCTTGGAGCAGGTTCCTCTCCTAAAGCACATAGCTTCTTTCTCATCAAGCATAAACCTGGGAGCAGGTTCCTCTAATAAAGCACATAGCTTCTTTCTAATTGAGCATGAACCTGGGAGCAGGTTCCTCTCCTAAAGCACATAGCTTCTTTCTCATCAAGCATAAATCTGGGAGCAGGTTCCTCTCCTAAAGCACATAGCTTCATTCTCATCAAGCATAAATCTGGGAGCAGGTTCCTCTCCTAAAGCACATAGGTTGTTTCTCATCAAGCATAAACCTGGGAGCAGGTTCCTCTCCTAAAGCACATAGCTTGTTTCTCATCAAGCATAAACCTGGGAGTAGGTTCCTCTCCTAAAGCACATAGCGTCTTTCTCATGAAGCATAAACCTGGGAGCAGGTTCCTCTCCTAAAGCACATAGCTTCTTTCTCCTCAAGCATAAACCTGGGAGCAGGTTCCTCTCCTAAAGCACATAGCTTCTTTCTCATCAAGCATAAACCTGGGAGCAGGTTCCTCTCCTAAAGCACATAGATTGTTTCTCATCAAGCATAAACCCGGGAGCAGGTTCCTCTCCTAAAGCACATAGCTTGTTTCTCATCAAGCAAAAACCTGGGAGCAGGTTCCTCTCCTAAAGCACATAGCTTCTTTCTCATCAAGCATAAACCTGGGAGCAGGTTCCTCTCCTAAAGCACATAGCGTCTTTCTCATCAAGCATAAACCTGGGAGCAGGTTCCTTTCCTAAAGCACATAGCTTCTTTCTCATCAAGCATAAACCTGGGAGCAGGTTCCTCTCCTAAAGCACTAAGCTTGTTTTTCATCAAGCATAAACCTTGAAGCCGGTTCCTCTCCGAAAGCACATAGCTTGTTTCTCATCAAGCATAAACCTGGGAGCAGGTTCCTCTCCTAAAGCACATAGCTTATTTCTCATCAAGCATAAACCTGGGAGCAGGTTCCTTTCCTAAGCACATAGCTTCTTTCTCATCAAGCATAAACCTGGGAGCAGGTTCCTCTCCTAAAGCACATAGCTTCTTTCTCATCAAGCATAAACCTGGGAGCAGGTTCCTTTCCTAAAGTACATAGCTTGTTTCTTATCAAGCATAAACCTGGGAGCAGGTTCCTCTCCTAAAGCACATAGCTTGTTTCTCATCAAGCATAGACCTGGGAGCAGATTCCTCTCCTAAAGCACATTGTTTCTTTCTCATCAAGCATAAACCTTGGAGCAGGTTCCTCTCCTAAAGCACATAGCTTCTTTCTCATCAAGCATAAACCTGTGAGCAGGTTCCTCTAATAAAGCACATAGCTTCTTTCTAATTGAGCATGAACCTGGGAGCAGGTTCCTCTCCTAAAGCACATAGCTTCTTTCTCATCAAGCATAAATCTGGGAGCAGGTTCCTCTCCTAAAGCACATAGCTTCATTCTCATCAAGCATAAATCTGGGAGCAGGTTCCTCTCCTAAAGCACATAGGTTGTTTCTCATCAAGCATAAACCTGGGAGCAGGTTCCTCTCCTAAAGCACATAGCTTGTTTCTCATCAAGCATAAACCTGGGAGCAGGTTCCTCTCCTAAAGCACATAGCGTCTTTCTCATGAAGCATAAACCCGGGAGCATGTTCCTCTCCTAAAGCACATAGCTTCTTTCTCATCAAGCATAAACCTGGGAGCAGGTTCCTCTCCTAAAGCACATAGCTTCTTTCTCATCAAGCATAAACCTGGGAGCAGGTTCCTCTCCTAAAGCACATAGCTTCTTTCTCATCAAGCATAAACCTGGGAGCATGTTCCTCTCCTAAAGCACATAGCTTGTTTCTCATCAAGCATAAACCTGGGAGCAGGTTCCTCTCCTAAAGCACATAGCTTCTTTCTCATCAAGCATAAACCTGGGAGCAGGTTCCTCTCCTAAAGCACATAGCTTCTTTCTCATCAAGCATAAACCTGGGAGCAGGTTCTTCTCCTAAAGCACATAGCTTCTTTCTCATCAAGCATAAACCTTGGAGCAGGTTCCTCTCCTAAAGCACATAGCTTCTTTCTCATCAAGCATAAACCTGGGAGCAGGTTCCTCTCCTAAAGCACATAGCTTTTTTCTAATTGATCATGAACCTGGGAGCAGGTTCCTCTCCTAAAGCACATAGCTTCTTTCTCATCAAGCATAAATCTGGGAGCAGGTTCCTCTCCTAAAGCACATAGCTTGTTTCTCATCAAGCATAAACCTGGGAGCAGGTTCCTCTCCTAAAGCACATAGCATCTTTCTTATCAAGCATAAACCTGGGAGCAGGTTCCTCTCCTAAAGCACATAGCTTGTTTCTCATCAACATAAACCTGGGAGCATGTTCCTCTCCTAAAGCACATAGCTTGTTTCTCATCAAGCATAAACCTGGGAGCAGGTTCCTCTTCTAAAGCACATAGCTTCTTTTTCATCAAGCATAAACCTGGGAGCAGGTTCCTCTCCTAAAGCACATAGCGTCTTTCTCATCAAGAGTAAACCTGGGAGCAGGTTTCTCTCCTAAAGCACATAGCTTCTTTCTCATCAAGCATAAACCTGGGAGCAGGTTTCTCTCCTAAAGCACATAGCTTCTTTCTCATCAAGCATAAACCTGGGAGCAGGTTCCTCTCCTAAAGCACATAGCTTCTTTCTCCTCAAGCATAAACCTGGGAGCAGGTTCCTCTCCTAAAGCACATAGCTTCTTTCTCATCAAGCATAAACCTGGGAGCAGGTTCCTCTCCTAAAGCACATAGATTGTTTCTCATCAAGCATAAACCTGGGAGCAGGTTCCTCTCCTAAAGCACATAGCTTGTTTCTCATCAAGCAAAAACCTGGGAGCAGGTTCCTCTCCTAAAGCACATAGCTTCTTTCTCATCAAGCATAAACCTGGGAGCAGGTTCCTCTCCTAAAGCACATAGCGTCTTTCTCATCAAGCATAAACCTGGAAGCAGGTTCCTCTCCTAAAGCACATAGCTTCTTTCTCATCAAGCATAAACCTGGGAGCATGTTCCTCTCCTAAAGCACATAGCTTGTTTCTCATCAAGCATAAACCTGGGAGCAGGTTGCTTTCCTAAAGCACATAGCTTCTTTCTCATCAAGCATAAACCTGTGAGCAGGTTCCTCTAATAAAGCACATAGCTTCTTTCTAATTGAGCATGAACCTGGGAGCAGGTTCCTCTCCTAAAGCACATAGCTTGTTTCTCATCAAGCATAAACCTGGGAGCAGGTTCCTCTCCTAAAGCACATAGCTTCATTCTCATCAAGCATAAATCTGGGAGCAGGTTCCTCTCCTAAAGCACATAGGTTGTTTCTCATCAAGCATAAACCTGGGAGCAGGTTCCTCTCCTAAAGCACATAGCTTGTTTCTCATCAAGCATAAACCTGGGAGCAGGTTCCTCTCCTAAAGCACATAGCTTCTTTCTCATCAAGCATAAACCTGGGAGCAGGTTCCTCTCCTAAAGCACATAGCTTCTTTCTCATCAAGCATAAACCTGGGAGCATGTTCCTCTCCTAAAGCACATAGCTTGTTTCTCATCAAGCATAAACCTGGGAGCAGGTTCCTCTTCTAAAGCACATAGCTTGTTTCTCATCAAGCATAAACCTGGGAGCAGGTTCCTCTCCGAAAGCACATAGCTTCTTTCTCATCAAGCATAAACCTGGGAGCAGGTTCCTCTCCTAAAGCACATAGCTTCTTTCTCATCAAGCATAAACCTTGTAGCAGGTTCCTCTCCTAAAGCACATAGATAATTTCTCATCAAGCATAAACCTGGGAGCAGGTTCCTCTCCTAAAGCACATAGCTTCTTTCTCATCAAGCATAAACTTTCGAGCAGGTTCCTCTCCTAAAGCACATAGCTTGTTTCTCATCAAGCATAAACCTGGGAGCAGGTTCCTCTCCTAAAGCACATAGCTTGTTTCTCATCAAGCATAGACCTGGGAGCAGGTTCCTCTCTTAAAGCACATAGCTTCTTTCTCATCAAGCATAAACCTGGGAGCAGGTTCCTCTCCTAAAGCACATAGCTTCTTTCTCATCAAGCATAAACCTTGGAGCAGGTTCCTCTCCTAAAGCACATAGCTTCTTTCTCATCAAGCATAAACCTGGGAGCAGGTTCCTCTCCTAAAGCACATAGCTTCTTTCTAATTGAGCATGAACCTGGGAGCAGGTTCCTCTCCTAAAGCACATAGCTTCTTTCTCATCAAGCATAAATCTGGGAGCAGGTTCCTCTCCTAAAGCACATAGCTTGTTTCTCATCAAGCATAAACCTGGGAGCAGGTTCCTTTCCAAAAGCACATAGCTTGTTTCTCATCAAGCATAAACCTGGGAGCAGGTTCCTCTCCTAAAGCACATAGCTTGTTTCTCATCAAGCATAAACCTGGGAGCAGGTTCCTCTCCTAAAGCACATAGCTTCTTACTCATCAAGCATAAACCTTGGAGCAGGTTCCTCTCCTAAAGCACATAGCTTCTTTCTCATCAAGCATAAACCTGGGAGCAGGTTCCTCTAATAAAGCACATAGCTTCTTTCTAATTGAGCATGAACCTGGGAGCAGGTTCCTCTCCTAAAGCACATAGCTTCTTTCTCATCAAGCATAAATCTGGGAGCAGGTTCCTCTCCTAAAGCACATAGCTTCATTCTCATCAAGCATAAATCTGGGAGCAGGTTCCTCTCCTAAAGCACATAGCTTGTTTCTCATCAAGCATAAACCTGGGAGCAGGTTCCTCTCCTAAAGCACATAGCTTGTTTCTCATCAAGCATAAACCTGGGAGTAGGTTCCTCTCCTAAAGCACATAGCGTCTTTCTCATGAAGCATAAACCTGGGAGCAGGTTCCTCTCCTAAAGCACATAGCTTCTTTCTCCTCAAGCATAAACCTGGGAGCAGGTTCCTCTCCTAAAGCACATAGCTTCTTTCTCATCAAGCATAAACCTGGGAGCAGGTTCCTCTCCTAAAGCACATAGATTGTTTCTCATCAAGCATAAACCCGGGAGCAGGTTCCTCTCCTAAAGCACATAGCTTGTTTCTCATCAAGCAAAAACCTGGGAGCAGGTTCCTCTCCTAAAGCACATAGCTTCTTTCTCATCAAGCATAAACCTGGGAGCAGGTTCCTCTCCTAAAGCACATAGCGTCTTTCTCATCAAGCATAAACCTGGGAGCAGGTTCCTTTCCTAAAGCACATAGCTTCTTTCTCATCAAGCATAAACCTGGGAGCAGGTTCCTCTCCTAAAGCACTAAGCTTGTTTTTCATCAAGCATAAACCTTGAAGCCGGTTCCTCTCCGAAAGCACATAGCTTGTTTCTCATCAAGCATAAACCTGGGAGCAGGTTCCTCTCCTAAAGCACATAGCTTATTTCTCATCAAGCATAAACCTGGGAGCAGGTTCCTTTCCTAAGCACATAGCTTCTTTCTCATCAAGCATAAACCTGGGAGCAGGTTCCTCTCCTAAAGCACATAGCTTCTTTCTCATCAAGCATAAACCTGGGAGCAGGTTCCTTTCCTAAAGTACATAGCTTGTTTCTTATCAAGCATAAACCTGGGAGCAGGTTCCTCTCCTAAAGCACATAGCTTGTTTCTCATCAAGCATAGACCTGGGAGCAGATTCCTCTCCTAAAGCACATTGTTTCTTTCTCATCAAGCATAAACCTTGGAGCAGGTTCCTCTCCTAAAGCACATAGCTTCTTTCTCATCAAGCATAAACCTGTGAGCAGGTTCCTCTAATAAAGCACATAGCTTCTTTCTAATTGAGCATGAACCTGGGAGCAGGTTCCTCTCCTAAAGCACATAGCTTCTTTCTCATCAAGCATAAATCTGGGAGCAGGTTCCTCTCCTAAAGCACATAGCTTCATTCTCATCAAGCATAAATCTGGGAGCAGGTTCCTCTCCTAAAGCACATAGGTTGTTTCTCATCAAGCATAAACCTGGGAGCAGGTTCCTCTCCTAAAGCACATAGCTTGTTTCTCATCAAGCATAAACCTGGGAGCAGGTTCCTCTCCTAAAGCACATAGCGTCTTTCTCATGAAGCATAAACCCGGGAGCATGTTCCTCTCCTAAAGCACATAGCTTCTTTCTCATCAAGCATAAACCTGGGAGCAGGTTCCTCTCCTAAAGCACATAGCTTCTTTCTCATCAAGCATAAACCTAGGAGCAGGTTCCTCTCCTAAAGCACATAGCTTCTTTCTCATCAAGCATAAACCTGGGAGCATGTTCCTCTCCTAAAGCACATAGCTTGTTTCTCATCAAGCATAAACCTGGGAGCAGGTTCCTCTCCTAAAGCACATAGCTTCTTTCTCATCAAGCATAAACCTGGGAGCAGGTTCCTCTCCTAAAGCACATAGCTTCTTTCTCATCAAGCATAAACCTGGGCTGGGAGCAGGTTCCTCTCCTAAAGCACATTGCTTCTTTCTCATCAAGCATAAACCTGGGCGCATATTCCTCTCCTAAAGCACATAGCTTGTTTCTCATCAAACATTGACCTGGGAGCAGGTTCCTCTCCTAAAGCACATAGCTTCTTTCTCATCAAGCATAAATCTGGGAGCAGGTTCCTCTCCTAAAGCACATAGCTTATTTCTCATCAAGCATAAACCTGGGAGCATTTCCTCTCCTAAAGCACATAGCTTGTTTCTCATCAAGCATAAACCTGGGAGCAGGTTCCTCTCCTAAAGCACATAGCTTCTTTCTCATCAAGCATAAACCTGGGAGCAGGTTCCTCTCCTAAATCACATATCTTCTTTCTCATCAAGCATAAACCTGGGAGCAGGTTCCTCTCATAAAGTACATAGCTTCTTTCTCATCAAGCATAAATCTGGGAGCAGGTTCCTCTCCTAAAGTACATAGCTTCTTTCTAATCAAGCATAAACCTGGGAGCAGGTTCCTCTCCTAAAGTACATAGCTTCTTTTTCATCAAGCATACATCTGGGAGCAGGTTCCTCTCCTAAAGCACATAGCTTCTTTCTCATCAAGCATAAACCTGGGAGCAGGTTCCTCTCCTAAAGAACATAGCTTCTTTCTCATCAAGCATAAAATTGGTAGCAGGTTCCTCTCCTAAAGCACATAGCTTCTTTCTCATCAAGCATAAACTTGGGAGCAGGTTCCTCTCCTAAAGTACATAGCTTATTTCTCATCAAGGTTAAAACTGGTAGCAGATCCCTTGGAACCACCAGTTAGATCTAGTGGGGTTATTATAGATGCTCTAGAAAGTAATATAAATTTTGATCCTAGCATTTGCAACTGCTGTACTGAAGGAACTAGAGTCAAATATTGGTGTTGACTCCGTAACTGCTTTCTTGACCAGGACTACAAAATATTGTATTGACCAAATATAGCCCTTTCTGTTTCTTCTAACATTTCCCTGTGCTTAGCCATCTGCTGTATCACTAATTTAACTAGTAACTTTGTAGTATTTAAATAGATTTAGGATTCCTACTAGTGAGTGATCTATGCCTAAGAAGAGTAGGACTACTGATCCGTGGTCTGCTGACCCCTCCATAAAAAATAACTGTTTGTGGGGCTTGAAGTAAACGACCTAGAATCAATAAAACCTGTGTAAATCCCACTTCTCATCCCTATCATTAAAGGACCATTAGAGATCCTGTATGTGTTTAACCACTGCTTAAAATGTTAAACACATAGTTTAAGTATCAGTCAGGAGCCACAAAGAACTGCTGGTCCAGAGTAGAAACTACCACAGACCCAATCAGAAGCGCTAGTCTCATGACTCAGCTGGACAAAATAACCAGTGGATTCCTGCTCGGTACCTCACCTATGTTTTGTTTAACTCTCCTGCAGGTTTAGAGCATTTAATTGTTGTGCTTTACAATAGTCCTTGGCTTCCTTTTTTATTTGAGACTAACCCTATACACACATATAGTCAACAGATTCATAGACAGAGATTGAGGAGGGACTTTTTTGCAAAGGCAAAATCACGCCTACAGATAATTCACCATCACTTCACCTATATTTCCCACAGATGTATTAGTGGTCATTCTTTCTGTTAAAAGGGACATTGTACACTAGATTTTTCTGTGGATATTTTTTTTGTAGATGATCCATTTATACAGCCCATCTGGCAGTGTTTTTGTAACAATGTATAGTTTTGCTTATTTTTTTTAATAACATTGTGATGATTTTCAGACTCCTAACCAAGCCCCACAATGTCAGATGTATACTGATGTCTATAGATTCCTGAGGTTCCTGTTTGTAAAATATATCTTTTCATATGCAGTGAAGGGGGAGTGGCTGCAATTTTTGTTTTACCAGCCCCTTTCAGTGCATGTCCAAGCCTAACCTCATCAACAGTGCTAAACTGGGAGCTTCAAAGTAAGTTTTTAAAAGGTTTTATACATGATTTTAGGTCCGTATCTGTGTATATTCTGCTTTATAGTAGTTATATGAAAATTGGTGTACACTGTCCCTTTAATGTCCATAGTTGTGTGAGGTGTTCAATACATGAAATCTTGCACAATAACCTCTTACAAAACACAAAAACAAGCACCACAGCAACAACATCAGAAGCATACTTGAAATACAGTTAGTATAAATGGTTGGGATTGTTTCTGTTTTATTATGTAAAATAGTCTCTCTGAACAGAACGAAACGTGTCTCTGAAACTTCATAGACACAAATAGGGGGCTGGCTTTGGGGATTCCCAGGCATTCAGTTGGAGTGGTCAAGATATTTCCACTGGCACTAAAGATAATCATGCAGAATTCATAAAGACTCTGTTAGATTGGTAAAGTACCTCATCTCACTGTCACTTCTTGATGATCAAATGATAAAGTTGGCTCAATGTTTTTTTTCATTGATAGCGGGGCTCATTCTATACACTAAGAGGCATAAAATGGCCTAGCACAAGCCACAAACATCAGATATAATAATAGGTAAGTATACACTCACATTCGGTATACACTATATGGTGTTATATAATACAATCTATTAGCCTGATGAAACAGCCCTTAAGAGAATGACAAACACAGTTTGTTTTTAATAACACCTTTTTAATTGCTATCATTCTTGCATGTTGTTCCTGAACATTCTGTTTTACCTGGATGTCAGTCAACTGGGCGACTGCAAAGTTCCAGCCTGAGGTGCTATAATGATGTGAGTGTTCCTCTATATACATTCTCTAGGTTTACAAACTGTAGTTGGCCATGTGGTGTGCTGTGTCTTTAATTTTAAATAGTGTGTACAAAAAGAACCACCCATTGGGATCTGAACCTGATGACACCAGAGGCCAGTCAGCTGGGTGTTCTTGAAGTTTCAGCCTACTTATAGAGCACCATATGGTGTATACCAAATGTGAGTGTATACTTACCTATTATTATATCTGATGTTTAAGGCTGTGATAAGCCCTTTGGCGCCCTTGTGTTGTTTTTTCTAGATTTCTTGGAAGAGGTGGACCTTTGCCTTCGACAAGGAGCTGCCGGATTGCTATCACAGATTGGGACTTACATATTTTACATACTTATTATCTTGGTGATTTGTATATATTCTTTAGAGAGCGCTACCTATATGTATAGATATTCTAGCATTTTTTGATGCTTGTGTTTTTATATATATTTGTTTGTTACAAGACAGATACTGCTTAATTTATTATAATGGTGACTCCATTGCAAATCGTGGATGTTATGAGGGACGGTGCATATCTATTTGGAATGTGCTATTTTCACAAGGTTCTTTTAACGAGGTACTAATGTTATAAATGGATTTCGATTAACCTGGACTACTATAAAGAGTGTTAATACCGCAAACATACCCTACATCTTCAGCATATAAATGTTTACTTCTTTGATATGCATGAAATATATAATTTTGCATTCGATATCCCTTATACCTCACAAAGATAAAAAAAGGACTACAATAGATTGCACTGCAATGTGTTACAGACCTTTCTAGGAAGCAGGGGTTTAATAGGCAAATATATCATCTATATATGAACTGAAGGCCACCAGCATTCATAATTAGTTACATCTGTGCAATTAAATGATGGTGTATGCTTTACATTTCTGTAAAACCCCAAAACTATCTGTCCTGCAAATTAAAATATATCATCTGGGATATAAAACTTAATTATAACCATATGTAACATGGTAGAAGTGAATAGTATATAATAATTTAATTTGCAAATTCCACATAAAGAAAATGACCACCAAGACTGATTAAGGGTCAAAAACAAACCAAAATAATAATAATAATAATCCTTAATGTATTTACTATAACTATGGTGCACCAGCTGTTTGTGGTGCTTACTATACACTGTGTGCAGAATTATTAGGCAAATGAGTATTTTGACCACATCATCCTCTTTATGCATGTTGTCTTACTCCAAGCTGTATAGGCTCGAAAGCCTACTACCAATTAAGCATATTAGGTGATGTGCATCTCTGTAATGAGAAGGGGTGTGGTCTAATGACATCAACACCCTATATCAGGTGTGCATAATTATTAGGCAACTTCCTTTCCTTTGGCAAAATGGGTCAAAAGAAGGACTTGACAGGCTCAGAAAAGTCAAAAATAGTGAGATATCTTGCAGAGGGATGCAGCACTCTTAAAATTGCAAAGCTTCTGAAGCGTGATCATCGAACAATCAAGCGTTTCATTCAAAATAGTCAACAGGGTCGCAAGAAGCGTGTGGAAAAACCAAGGCGCAAAATAACTGCCCATGAACTGAGAAAAGTCAAGCGTGCAGCTGCCAAGATGCCACTTGCCACCAGTTTGGCCATATTTCAGAGCTGCAACATCACTGGAGTGCCCAAAAGCACAAGGTGTGCAATACTCAGAGACATGGCCAAGGTAAGAAAGGCTGAAAGACGACCACCACTGAACAAGACACACAAGCTGAAACGTCAAGACTGGGCCAAGAAATATCTCAAGACTGATTTTTCTAAGGTTTTATGGACTGATGAAATGAGAGTGAGTCTTGATGGGCCAGATGGATGGGCCCGTGGCTGGATTGGTAAAGGGCAGAGAGCTCCAGTCCGACTCAGACGCCAGCAAGGTGGAGGGGGAGTACTGGTTTGGGCTGGTATCATCAAAGATGAGCTTGTGGGGCCTTTTCAGGTTGAGGATGGAGTCAAGCTCAACTCCCAGTCCTACTGCCAGTTTCTGGAAGACACCTTCTTCAAGCAGTGGTACAGGAAGAAGTCTGCATCCTTCAAGAAAAACATGATTTTCATGCAGGACAATGCTCCATCACACGCGTCCAAGTACTCCACAGCGTGGCTGGCAAGAAAGGGTATAAAAGAAGAAAATCTAATGACATGGCCTCCTTGTTCACCTGATCTGAACCCCATTGAGAACCTGTGGTCCATCATCAAATGTGAGATTTAAAATGAGGGAAAACAGTACACCTCTCTGAACAGTGTCTGGGAGGCTGTGGTTGCTGCTGCACGCAATGTTGATGGTGAACAGATCAAAACACTGACAGAATCCATGGATGGCAGGCTTTTGAGTGTCCTTGCAAAGAAAGGTGGCTATATTGGTCACTGATTTGTTTTTGTTTTGTTTTTGAATGTCAGAAATGTATATTTGTGAATGTTGAGATGTTATATTGGTTTCACTGGTAAAAATAAATAATTGAAATGGGTATATATTTGTTTTTTATTAAGTTGCCTAATAATTATGCACAGTAATAGTCACCTGCACACACAGATACCCCCCTAAAATAGCTATAACTAAAAACAAACTAAAAACTACTTCCAAAACTATTCAGCTTTGATATTAATGAGTTTTTTGGGTTCATTGAGAACATGGTTGTTGTTCAATAATAAAATTAATCCTCAAAAATACAACTTGCCTAATAATTCTGCACTCCCTGTAAATATGGTGCTCCAGTTATTTGCGGTATTTACTAAATATATTGTGCACCAGTTTTTTGTGGTACTTACTATAAATATGGTGCTCCAGTTATTTGAAGAATATAACATAAATATGGTGTCCCAGTTGTTTGTGGTATTTACTATAAATATAGTGCACCAGCTGTTTGCGATACTTATTATAGATATAGTGAACCAGTTGTTTGCAGTATTTTCTATAAATATGGTGCACCAGTTGTTTGTGGTACTTACTATAAATATAGTTCACCAGTTTTTTGTGGTACTTACTATAAATATTATGCACCAGTTGTTTGTAGTACTTACTATAAATATTATGCACCAGTTGTTTGTGGTACTTACTATAAATATAGTTCACCAGTTTTTTGTGGTACTTACTATAAATATTATGCACCAGTTGTTTGTGGTAATTACTATAAATATGGTGCACCAGTTGTTTGCGGTACTTACTATAAATATGGTGCACTAGTTGTTTATGGTACTTACTATAAATATGGTGCTCCAGTTGTTTGTGGTATTTACTATAAATATGGTGCACCAGTTGTTTGTGGTACGTACTATAACCATAGTGCACCAGTTGTTTGTGGTACTTACTATAAATATGGTGCTCCAGCTGTTTGTGGTACTTACTATAAATATGGTGCACCAATTGTTTGTGGTACTTACTATAAATATGGTGCTCCAGCTGTTTGTGGTACTTACTATAAATATGGTGCTCCTGCTGTTTGTGGTACTTACTATAAATATGGTGCACCAATTGTTTGCAAACAGTTTTTGTGAATAGAAAAGTTAGCATTTTGTTTCTTTTTGACTTCAGTAAAAATAAATAAATATCTAAAAATCAACATTTAGCTTCAAACATGGAACATGAAAACGGTAAAATGTAATTCTTATGGAAAAAAATACACGGTATCTGTTCAGTTTTGAAGGTTAGTATCAAGTACAGTTCTGAATATTGTGCTGGTATATTATGTAATAAGTAGAATATAATTTCTATTGATAAATGGTAAGGATGTGTTTTTACTGAAGCCTTTAACTGTTTTTGACAAGATGAAAAAAAGATATTTGGCTGTTGTCACACTAGTTATAGTAGTCAAAGGATTTTTAAAATGTTTATTTTCGCTCAGTTCATAAGACAGCTGTTGAAGGCACATTTAAAACCTCTTGGTTTTATGTCATAAAAACTGTGCTTTTTCCCTAGAGAAGCCAAAAGCAACATTTCTGAACTAGGTTTTCAAAGTACAGCAAATTTCCTACACTATTTAGTTAATTTGAAACAATTGTAGATTACCAAATTTGCTTTTAGTCCTCTCTGTGGAACATGGGGCAAAATACAAAGCAAACTGAAATAGAACTCAATTTAAAAAGAAAAAAAACTATTGTCAGACACAATAAATATTTACAAGCAGGTGTTACAACATTTTAAGCAACCAATGTTTCTATCATGGTGGTCCATTTGCTGCTTATCATATATTTCGTGACACAGAATGTGCTATAAATCTATAACTTCAGAAACTATATTCTTTTTCAGCTGAGGTTTGCTGTTGTGTCGTCAAAAGCAAATGTAATCCGAGGATTAGTTATTCTAGAAATAAAAACAGACTTAAAGGGACAAGAAACCCAACATTTTTTTTCATAATTCTGTTAGAGAATAGATTTTAAAACAACTTTTCAATTTACTTTTATTATCAAATTTGCTTCATTCTCTTGGTATCCTTTAATTGAAGAAGCACATTGGGTGAGCCAATGACATGAGGCATATAAGTGCAACTACCAACCAGCAGCTCCTGAGCCTATACAGATATCCTTTTCAGCAAAGAATACCAAGAGAACAAAACAAATTGGATAATAGAAGTAAGTAATTTGAAAATCACATTCTCTATCTGAATCATGAAAGAAAAAAATGTGGATTTCATGACCCCTTAACGTTGCTCACTTTATAACAAATAAAATAAAACAGACAAACTATGATTTATTAACTTTTTTCTATTTATATAAAGATATTTTAGAAAAAAATAAACATTTAAAAAAATATAGGCAACACTGTATGTCATAAATAAAAAGAGAGAAGAGCTCAACCTGGAAACGAACAATAGCATAATAGTTTGTTCTATGGCTAGTTACCACCCAAGAAGCAGCCTCTTTTTGCTCAACATGTGCCTTTCACAGATAAAAACTTTCCTGAAGCATATCAGTCTGATCCTGACTTCACAGTACAGTCCAGCCCCGAAATACCAGGCAATCCTTCTCTGAACGAGAGAAACAGCAAAACCCCAGACGTACGTTTCGGCCTATTGTGGGCCTTGTCAGTGAGGTGCAGCCATACCCCTCTAGGCACACTGAACAACGGGTCCACGTCTGGATTCCCGCATCACACATAGGGAGACTTCGCAAAATGTACTAATTTGCATAAATAAAAAGAGAGAAGCGCTCAACCTGGAAACGAACAATAGCATAATAGCTTGTTCTATGGCTAGTTACCACCCAAGAAGCAGCCTCTTTTTGCTCAACATGTGCCTTTCACAGAGAAGAACTTTCCTGGAGCATATCAGTCTGATCCTGACTTCACAGTACAGTCCAGCCCCGAAATAAAAGGCAATCCTTCTCTGAACAAGAGAAACAGCAAAACCCCAGACGTACGTTTTGGCCTATTGTGGGCTTTGTCAGTGAGGTGCAGCCATATCCCTCTAGGCACACTGAGCAACGGGTCCACGTCTGGATTTCCGCATCACACCTAGGGAGACTTCCCTAAGTGTCATAATTTGCATAAATAAAAAGAGAGAAGTGCTCAACCTGGGAACGAACAATAGCATAATAGCTTGTTCTATGGCTAGTTACCACCCAAGAAGCAGCCTCTTTTTGCTCAACATGTGCCTTTCACAGAGAAGAACTTTCCTGAAGCATATCAATCTGATCTTGACTTCACAGTACAGTCCAGCCCCGAATTACCAGGCAATCCTTCTCTGAACGAGAGAAACAGCAAAACCCCAGACGTACGTTTCGGCCAATTGTGGGCGTCGTCAGTGAGGTGCAGCCATATCCCTCTAGGCACACTGAGCAACGGGTCCATGTCTGGATTCCCGCATCACACCTAGGGAGACTTCCCAAAATGTCATAATTTGCATAAATAAAAAGAGAGAAGCGCTCAACCTGGAAACGAACAATAGCATAATAGCTTGTTCTATGGCTAGTTACCACCCAAGAAGCAGCCTCTTTTTGCTCAACATGTGCCTTTCACAGAGAAGAACTTTCCTGAAGCATATCAATCTGATCTTGACTTCACAGTACAGTCCAGCCCCGAATTACCAGGCAATCCTTCTCTGAACGAGAGAAACAGCAAAACCCCAGACGTACGTTTCGGCCAATTGTGGGCCTCGTCAGTGAGGTGCAGCCATATCCCTCTAGGCACACTGAGCAACGGGTCCATGTCTGGATTCCCGCATCACACTTAGGGAGACTTCCCAAAATGTCATAATTTGCATAAATAAAAAGAGAGAAGCGCTCAACCTGGAAACGAACAATAGCATAATAGCTTGTTCTAAGGCTAGTTACCACCCAAAAAGAAGCCTCTTTTTGCTCAACATGTGCCTTTTACAGATAAGAACTTTCCTGAAGCATATGTCACTGTATGTCAGTTTTATTCATAGTATTTGTTATGGCTATTGGATAACATATTTAAGCTCCATTTTTTTAGATTGTTACAGAAAGGAAAATAAATTACAGGATAGAAAAATAAAAACCAGCCTTTGTATGGCTCTACTCAATCAAAATTTAACATGTTGCAGTATGAGATAAACTATAGCATACTTACATATGCAAGGTGCACATTGGCATCTCTGGGGTTAGCTAATTAATAGACAACTAGGGTAAATTTAAAGGGACGTGAATGTCAAAACTAAAATTTCAATTAAATTGAGATGCCATATATGTATGTACTGTATATTTATATGTATGTATATTTATATGTATGTACTGTATATTTATATGTATGTATATTTATATGTATGTACTGTATATTTATATGTATGTATATTTATATGTATGTACTGTATATTTATATGTACTGTATATTTATATGTATGTACTGTAAGTATTATGTACTGTATATTTATATGTATGTACTGTATTTATTATGTACTGTATATTTGTATGTATGTACTGTAAGTATTATGTACTGTATATTTATATGTATGTACTGTATATTTATATGTACTGTATATTTATATGTATGTACTGTATATTTATATGTATGTATATTTATATGTATGTACTGTATATTTATATGTATGTATATTTATATGTATGTACTGTATATTTATATGTATGTATATTTATATGTATGTACTGTATATTTATATGTATGTATATACATATATAAAAACATATATATTATAACCCTTTCTATTCTAACACCTTGTCATAAACCATATACCTTTTAAACCTTATAAAATATTTTTTATTAATATTTATATTAATCATTTATATCATATAGTGTATATGAATGTAACACTTTATTTTAATGCATTTATGTGGTGTAATTTTTTTTTAACTCTGACTCTTTCCTCTAGGTCTCCAGTTGTGCCAACCTGATGTGCGCAAATGAAGATTGCTATTGAGCTATTGGGGTCGGTTTATAAAGCAGTGGATGCTGCTTCCGACCCACTCCACTTTAGGTTCGCCTGAAGCGGAAGTTAAGAAGCAGCGAGCATAAGAACGCTGCTGCTTAACTCGTCCGCCACCTCTGAGGCAGCGGACAGCAATCAGCCCTATCGGATACGATCGGGTTGATTGACACCCCCTGCTAGCGGCCGATTGGCCGCTAATGTGCAGGGAGCGGCATTGTACAAGCATTTCACTAGAAATACTTGTGCAATGATAAATGCCGACAGCATGTGCACCCTCACATTAGTAAATCGGCCCCATCGTGTTTACTTTCAAATTGTAATACACGGGCAAGTTAGCGCGGATGCGATATTGGTTATCGCGACTCACACAAACAATAGCGCACCACTTGTAATCTGGCTTATTGTTGTAAACACTGCTAACATATAGTTCTCATGACACTCTCTGAACCTACCTAGGTATGTTTTTAACAAGGGATACAAATATACTTAAAGGGACATTTAACACTTTGAGATGGTAATATAAAATAATAAATCATATATATAAATAAAAGTCTGCAATATACTTTCATTATTTATTTTGTCCCTTTTTCCTGTAATTTCATTTTGAAATTGTGAGCATTTCAGTTCCTTTTAGAAATGGAAGCGCAGAGCACTGTTATATTCCAAACAGCCATTGGCTGCACACTCTAGTGACCTATTTATAACTAATTGGCCACAGCAGAGAAGTTAACCTAAGTTACAACATGGCAGCTCCCATTGTTTTATAGACATTAAAACTTTACACTTATTTTGTCAATATTTAAACAACTAATGTAACTTTAAAAAATACATCTACATGTTATTCTCAGACTAATCTTTTCTTTGAATGAACCATTCTATCTAGCATGTATTTAGTGTTTAACATCCCTTTAAGTAAATTAAATGATATATGTAAACTGGAAAGCTGTTTAAAACAATTGCATGCTCTATTTGATTTATAAAAAGTTTAGAATTTTGACTTTACTTTCCCTTCTATATTTTTGGGGATTTTCACTTTGAGTTTAAAGTTTCTTTTGTAGCTGAAAGATTCAGAATATGAAACTGTGCAAAAAACCACTTATTTCACTAACCTCCTGGCGTGCATCCACTGCTGCATACATGATGTCCGTCCACCCTTTAAATGTTGCCTGCAAAGAAGATTGAAATCAGACATTTAATATATTATATGCGTGTGGTATGTTTTATATTTACTATATGACTTGGTTTTGTAGAACTTAATATTATATTATAATTAATAACAGTTTGTCATGATGGTGTAAAGCTCTGTAACCCATATAATACAAGCTTATTTTATAAATCCTTACAATAACATTAACATTCATTTTTACAGCAATGCCTGGGTTCCTCTAGAAATTTTACAATGCACTCTATTCAATTTTCAAGAAGAAACAGCTGTGGCTCCACAAGGGAAAAATATAGAACAATGAAGTTGTAAAACTGTGAAAATGAACTGACAACATTCCATGAAACCATCAACATGTCTGCATATAACATATTGCAATAATTAGCACTGTTCTGTTTCCATGTGAAAGAAATAAATTGTTACAGAACTATATCAGGGTTATTTAGCAGTGACCAAAAACCCAACAACTAAAGCCAGCCATTGTACACAGCACGTTCCTAGATTATGTCTGTGTCACCTCTAAAACATACATAGCATTTTCTTTTATTATTGGTTTTTTTCAGCACTGAGTGTTGGCTGCTTGGATTGAGAAATTTGCGTAATAATCTTTAGAATGAGTTACATATTTGTTTGTTTTTACTTTATTTGAAATGAACATACACAGAATTTTGATAACAGGAGTGTGGATTAAATAAACAAGTATTAATTATAATCTACTCATTTGTGGAAAGTACTGTGTGTTATATGTATGACAGCATGTACAATATAATACGTGTATGATCCAAGATTAATTAAAAATAAATAGAAAAACGTGTCCTGTAAGGACTAGAATTAATTAAAAATATTTATTGATTTAAAAAATAATTGAAAAAAATGAAGGGCTAGATTACAAGTGGAGCGCTAAATTATTGCGCTCCTGCAAAGGGGAAAATTTGCCGATTGCGGGATAATTAACTAGCCATTACAAAAATTAGATAGATAGATTCCTTTTATTGTCGTTGTACAAAGTATAACAACAAAGACAACGAAATGTAGTTAAGTAGCTAACCCATACATAATGAAAATATGTCTGACCTCTGTTTAATTTTGGAGCTCTAATTGCTACTGCAGTACAGCAATTAGAGCTCCGAAAATTAACCAGAGGTCAGACATATTTTCATTGTGGGATATTTTTCTTCTCCCTTTTAATCACTTATAGCACATTTCAAACGTCAATCTACTCATTCTTATTTTCCATCTTATAGTACATTTTGTTATGTACGGGTTAGCTACTTAGCTACATTTCGTTGTCTTTGGTTTTATACTTTGTACAACGACAATAAAAGGAATCTATTTATCTATCTATCTAATTTTCTAAAAGTGTCCCAAAGTGTTTTTAAATAAAAAACAACTGCACTAGGCAGTTTTGGGGCTTGAAAGTTGGTGGAAGTGGGGTGTTAGAAAAAAAAAAAAACGGCACTGAAAAGTGCCTTTACATTGTGGTCTAAGAGAACTGTCTGTTCCCAGTAAATAGATATGTATATGCTGATATATATACATATGTATGTGTTAGTATGTATATATTCACAAATTAACACATAAATATATATGTATATAAGTATAAACATATATATTTAAAAATGCTGCAATCGATGCGCTACTTACCCCTTTCTCTGTGCAATGTTCTGATGCCGTCTGTGACGGCATCAGAACAAGGCTCCCATAGGAACCTATGGAAGCGTGCTCTTATGAGCGATTTACTTGTAATACCAGCGCACATTATCGTGCGCTGGTATTACAAAGTGGATCGCTAATATCGCTTGAACACAAGCAATATTTAGCGCTTCACTTGTAATCTAACCCTAATTAAATTATCTGTATTTTTTAATTTTAATTTTATTTTTTTTTGGGTGGGGGGTTAGTGTTAATGCAAACTTGTGCTTTGTGCATTCTACTTTGACTCATGAGAAAACTTTTAACAAAAGCAGATAAGACGAGTCCACGGATTCATCCTTTACTTGTGGGATATTATCCTTCCTAACAGGAAGTGGCAAAGAGCACCACAGCAGAGCTGTCTATATAGCTCATCCCTTAGCTCCACCCCCCAGTCATTCGACCGAAGGTACAGGAAGAAAAAGGAGAAACTACAAGGTGCAGAGGTGACTGAGTTTAAATCAAAAAAATATAATCTGTCTTAAAATGACAGGGCGGGCCGTGGACTCGTCTTAACATAGAAGAAATTAATTTATCAGGTAAGCATAAATTTACTTTTCTTCTATAAAGGTAAGACGAGTCCACGGATTCATCCTTTACTTGTGGGATACAATACCAAAGCTACAGGACACGGATGAACGGGAGGGACAAGACAGATGGTTAAACAGAAGGCACCACTGCTTGAAGAACTTTTCTCCCAAAAATAGCCTCAGAAGAAGCAAAGTTATCAAATTTGTAAAATTTGGAAAAGGTATGAAGCGAAGACCAAGTTGCAGCCTTACAAATCTGTTCAACAGAAGCATCATTTTTAAAAGCCCATGTGGAAGCCACCGCTCTCGTAGAGTGAGCTGTAATTCTTTCAGGAGGCTGCTGTCCAGCAGTCTCAAATGCCAAACGGATGATGCTTTTCAGCCAAAAGACAAGAGGGGTAGCCGTAGCTTTTTGACCTCTATGTTTTCCAGAATAGACAACAAACAAAGAAGATGTTTGACGGAAATCTTTGGTCGCTTGCAAGTAAAACTTCAAAGCACGAACCACATCCAAGTTGTGCAACAGACGCTCCTTCTGAGAAGAAGGATTAGGACACAGAGAAGGAACAACAATTTCCTGATTGATATTCCTATTAGTAACAACCTTAGGAAGGAATCCAGGTTTGGTACGCAAAACCACCTTATCAGCATGGAAAAAAAGATAAGGCCAGTCGCATTGCAATGCATATAGTTCAGAAACTCTTCGAGCCGAAGACATAGCAACTAAAAACAGAACTCTCCAAGATAGAAGCTTAATATCTATGGAATGCATAGGTTCAAACGGAACCCCTTGAAGAACTTTAAGAACTAAATTCAAACTCCATGGCGTAGCAACAGGTCTAAACACAGGCTTGATTCTAACTAAAGCCTGACAGAACGACTGAACGTCTGGAATGTCTGCCAGACGTTTGTGCAGTAGAATTGATAAAGCAGATATCTGTCCCTTTAAGGAACTAGCTGATAGCCCCTTCTCCAATCCTTCTTGGAGAAAGGACAAAATCCTAGGAATCCTGATCTTACTCCATGAGTAGCCTTTGGATTCGCACCAATAAAGATATTTACGCCATATCTTATGATAAATTTTCCTGATGACAGGCTTTCGAGCCTGAATCAAGGTATCTATGACCGACTCTGAGAAACCCCGCTTGGATAAGATCAAGCGTTCAATCTCCAAGCAGTCAGCCGCAGAGAAACTAGATTTGGATGCTGGAAGGGACCTTGAGTCAGAAGGTCCTGTCTCAGTGGCAGAGTCCATGGTGGAAGAAATGACATGTCCACCAGGTCTGCATACCAAGTCCTGCGTGGCCACGCAGGTGCTATCAAAATCACCAAAGCTCTCTCCTGTTTGATTCTGGCAATCAAACAAGGAAGGAGAGGAAATGGGGGAAACACATAAGCCAGGTTGAACGACCAGGGTACTGCTAGAGCATCTATCAGTACTGCCTGAGGATCCCTTGACCTGGACCCGTAATGAGGAAGTTTGGCGTTTTGACGAGATGCCATCAGATCCAATTCTGGTTTTCCCCATTGCTGAATCAATTGTGCAAACATCTCCGGATGGAGTTCCCACTCGCCCGGATGAAAAGTCTGACGACTTAGAAAATCCGCTTCCCAGTTCTCCACTCCTGGGATATAGATTGCTGATAGATGGCAAGAGTGAGTCTCTGCCGATCAAATTATTTTGGTAACCTCTATCATCGCTAGAGAACTCTTTGTTCCCCCCTGATGATTGATACATGCTACAGTCGTGATATTGTCCGACTGGAATCTTATGAATCTGGCCGACGCCAGCTGAGGCCACGCCTGAAGCGCGTTGAATATCGCTCTCAGTTCTAGAATATTTATCGGGAGGAGAGCCTCCTCCTGAGTCCAGAATCCCTGTGCTTTCAGGGAATTCCAGACTGCACCCCAGCCCGATAGGCTGGCGCCGTCGTCACTATGACCCATGCTGGCCTGCGGAAACACATTCCCTTGGACAGATGATCCTGTGACAACCACTAAAGAAGAGAGTCTCTGGTCTCTTGGTCCAGATTTATCTGAGGAGATAAATATGCATAATCCCCATTCCACTGTTTGAGCATGCAAAGTTGCAGTGTTCTGAGATGCAAGCGAGCAACGGAACTATGTCCATTGCCGCTACCATTAAGCTGATTACCTCCATACACTGAGCCACTGACGGGCGAGGAATGGAATGAAGAGCTCGGCAGATGGATAGAATTTTTGATTTGCTGACCTCCATCAGAAAAATTTTCATGTCCACTGAATCTATCAGAGTTCCCAGCAAAGGAACTCTTGTGAGAGAGATAAGTGAACTCTTTTGTATGTTCACCTTCCACCCGTGAGATCTTAGAAAAGCCACCACGATGCCCGTGAGAGACTTGGCTAGTTGGAAAGTTGACACCTGGATTAAGATATCGTCCAGATAAGGCGCCACAGCTATGCCCCGCGGCCTTAGAACCGCCAGAAGGGACCCTAGCAACTTTGTGAAAATTCTGGGAGCTGTGGCCAACACGAAGGGAAGAGCCACAAACTGGTAATGCTTGTCCAGAAAGGCAAACCTGAGGAACTGGTGATGATCTTTGTGGATAGGAATGTGTAGATACGCATCCTTTAAGTCCACGGTGGTCATATATTGACCCTCCTGGATCACTGGCAAAATAGTCCGAATGGTCTCCATCTTGAAGAATTTGTTTAGGATCTTGAAATCCAAAATTGGTCTGAAGGTTCCCTCTTTTTTGGGAACCACAAACAGATTGGAGTAGAACCCCTGCCCCTGTTCTGTTTTCGGAACTGGGCAGATCACTCCAATGGTATATAGGTCTTCTACACAGCGTAAGAACGCCTCTCTCTTTTTTTCTGGTTTACAGACAATTGAGAAAGATGGAATCTCCCCCTTGGTGGAGAATCTTTGAAATCTAGAAGATACCCCTTGGCGAAGAGAGAAAGTCTGCCCCCTACTAGATCCGGTCCCGGATCGGGGGCTACCCCTTCATGCTGTCTTGGTGGTAGCAGCAGGCTTCTTAGCCTGTTTACCCTTGTTCCAAGTCTGATTAGGCCTCTAGACTGACTTGGATTGAGCAAAATTCCCCTCTTGCTTTGTGGCAGGGGAAGAGGGAGAGAGACCACCTTTGAAGTTCCCGAAAGGAACGAAAATGATTTTGTTTGGTCCTCATCTTATTCGTCTTATCCTGAGGAAGGGCATGGCCTTTCCCTCCAGTGATGTCTGAGATGATCTCTTTCAGTTCAGGCCCGAATAGGGTCTTACCCTTGAAAGGGATGGCTAAAAGCTTAGCTTTTGATGACACATCAGCAGACCAGGATTTAAGCCATAACGCTCTATGCGCTAAAATGGCAAAACCTGAATTCTTCGCCGCTAATTTAGCCAATTGAAAAGCGGCATCTGTAATGAAAGAATTAGCTAGCTTGAGAGCCCTAATTCTATCCAGAATATCATCTAATGGGGTCTCAACCTGAAGAGCCTCTTCCAGAGCCTCGAACCAAAAGGACACTGCAGTAGTTACAGGAACAATGCACGCTATAGGTTGGAGAAGAAAACCTTGGTGAACAAATATTTTCTTCAGAAGACCCTCTAATTTTTTATCCATAGGATCTTTGAAAGCACAACTGTCCTCGATAGATATAGTTGTACGCTTAGCCAGGGTAGAAATAGCTCCCTCCACCTTAGGGACCGTCTGCCACAAGTCCCGCACAGCATCAGATATGGGAAACATTTTCTTAAAAGTAGGAGGGGGAGCGAACGGAATACCTGGTCTATCCCACTCCTTAGTAACAATTTCCGAAATCCTCTTAGGGACCGGAAAAACATCAATGTAGGCAGAAACCTTAAGGAATCTGTCCATTTTACACAATTTCTCTGGAACTACAATAGGGTCACAATCACCCAGAGTCGCTAAAAACTCCCTGAGCAATAAGCGGAGGTGTTCTAGTTTAAATTTAAAAGCCGTCATATCTGAATCTGTCTGAGGGAACATATTTCCTGAATCAGAAATTTCTCCCTCAGCCAGCAAATCCCTCACTTCAGAACATTTTGAGGGTACATCGGATATGGCTAATAAAGCGTCAGAGGGCTCAGCGTTTGTTCTCACCCCAGACATACTACACTTCCCATGCAACCCAGGCAGCTTAGATAAAACCTCTGTGAGGGTAGTATTCATAACTGCAGCCATATCTTGCAGGGTGAAAGAATTAGACGCACTAGAAGAACTTAGCGTCGCTTGTGCGTGCGTTAACGGTTGTGACACTTGGGGAGAATTAGATGGCAAAACCTGATTCTCTTCTCACTGAGAATCATCCTGCGACATACTTTAGTAGCTAAAATATGTTCTTTAGAATTTATTGACCTTTCAGTGCATGAGGGGTTCCACAATGGCTTCTAAACATATTGAACATTGACTTTCCTCAATGTCAGACATGTTGAACAAGCTAGTAATGACTACAAACAAGCATGAAAACACTTTATTTAGTGAAAAAAATAACAATCTTAAAAACGGTACTGCGCCTTTAAGAGAAAAAAAGCATACACGTTCTGCAAAACAGCCTAAACATGCACCAAATTTTTCAAAATTTTGTATGTAAACACAATATAGGTATTTAAGATTGCACCACAAATTTTTTTAACAATTAACCCCTTAATTTGCAAACCGGATAAATAGGCCCAGATCCGAAAAAAAACCACTCTACGCACCTTGCCACAGCCCTGCTGTGGCCCTACTTGCCCTCAGGGATCGAAAATGTGGGGTAAAATCTTTGATTTGGCCCAAAACATACACCAGGGCCCTCAAGAGTTAGAGTTTGCTGCTTACTGATAAAAATAATTGCGCATTTGAGGCGCGAAAATAGGCCCCGCCCATCTCACTCGATGTCTCTACAGCCTTAAAGAACCGCACCAGAGCGGTTATAACTAGCCATGTGGGTTCTGAGACCCAAAAGTTAAGCCATGTGTGCCCTTAATATAGTTTGCCCAAAACGTTATTGCCCACAAAAACGTTAAAGCACTCCCAAATCAAAAAACGTTTGCTCACAAACATTTGCAATTCAGTGTCAACCATATATGTAATTGGCCCCATATGCAAGCTAAGTAATGCCCTTCTTTTAGCTCTAGGATTACTGCTTACCCTTACCCTCGTGGGTATAATGTCAGCCTTTCTGAAATACACAGTCTCTCCAGAAAAAACATGACTGAACATACCTCACTGCTGCATAGCATGAATCCTCACACTGAAGTTTCCTGTACTCCTCAGCCTCTGTGGGAACAGCAATGGATCTTAGTTACAAATGCTAAGATCATCATCCTCCAGGCAGCAGTCTTCATCCATCTGCTGCCTGAGAGTAAATAGTACAAACCGGTACCATTTAAAATAAACTCTTGCTTGAAGAAATTAAAAACTAATATTTTATCACCTCTTTCACTTTACCCTTCCTAGTACTTAGAGTAGGCAAAGAGAATGACTGGGGGGTGGAGCTAATGGAGGAGCTATATAGACAGCTCTGCTGTGGTGCTCTTTGCCACCTGTTAGGAAGGATAATATCCCACAAGTAAAGGATGAATCCGTGGACTCGTCTTACCTTTATAGAAGAAATAAAGGTTTTAAAATGATTTTTACTACATTTTATTAGAATAATATATACTCCGGCTTCTCTGGTGCGAAAAAACACTGCACATTTCCCAGTTACATGAAAATCAGGCTAAATATATAATACAAGTGCACTGCAAAGTTTTTAATTATGCATTATTATTTTATGGTGAGTGCAATTTTTTTATTTACTGCCCCATTAACATTAATTTTTTTAGATGCACTAACATAGAATACAATGCAAAGTATGGAATGCAAAATTTAACTGAGATAAATAAAATTAAAGAGACAGTCAAGTCAAAATTAAACTTTCATAATCCAGAGAGAACGTGAATATTGTTTTGCTTTTAAAGGGATATTCCAGTCAAAATATAAATGCACATAGATGAATTACATAATTGAATAGAAACATATTTGCAATATAAATGTATTGTCAAAAATGCTTCTTGTAAAAGTTATCACTGCTCTTGTGTTAATATTTTTCTCTGCACGTGCATGTGAAGCATAGATAGTCTCAGTGCACCAGCATTTTAAATACTGCAGCTGTTCAGAGCACCAGTGGTGCTTGTATCATGTCAGCAATAAACAAATTGAGTCATTACCAGATTATACAAGCACCTTAAGCTCTCTGACTGAGCAAGTGCTGTGTTTAAAATGCTGGTGCACGGTGCATACTTTAATACACATTTGAAACAGTTATAGCTTTTATTAGAAGTGTTTTTGCTAATACATATATATTACAAAAATGCTTCTATTGAAAACTGAAATGCATCCATGTGGATTCCAATTTTGACTGGAATGTCCCTTTAAGTTTATTATCAAATTTGTTTCATTGTCTTGGTATCCTTTTCTGAAGAGTAAACCTCGGAAGACTCAAAAGTGTGCAGGAGTCTTTAGCATTACCTGTCAGCAGTGTTTGCAACAATGTATCACAGTGGTAAAGACACTAACGCACTCGCAAGCCTTCTACAAAGGATACCAAGAGAACAAACAAATTAGATAATAAAAGAATATTGGTATGTTTTTTTTTTCTTTTTATGTTCTGTCCACACCATTGTATCAGTAAAATAAATAGGGAAAGGAGGGCTGAGCGATAAAGCTACAGGACAAATAATATCTCTTTATGCTTTGCTTTCACTTATCAATTAATCTGAATAGCACATTATAAAGCCGCAATTAAACCCCATCTGAGACAGTGCATCAAACTGTGGATTTCCTATGGTGCTCTGATAGATCACATTATTATTCTTTATAATTCTCCTGAACACGCTACTTGTTCTCTCGAAGCCCAGGCCATATGTGTTTATTTATTGCTGTTGATATATGTGGAGTACTTCTGTAAAGCTGATGGTACAAATTTGCAGACCACTCTGAGCAGCAAAAAAGAGCAAACACCCTTAGCAGCGGTAACAACACAATTTCACTGGAACACTACAAATGCTGTTCAATCAACTGGAATTACCTTTTCAAGGCTTACCCTTCTAATCACCAACCATTTATTTTACACAGAAAGCTACATTTTTTTGCTTGAATACATTATAAAACAAAGTGTGCTTGGAATGTGTAATGCCACCTACAGAATTGAAGCAGAAATTAAATACGGTGACTGGTTTAATCATTTTGAGATTTTTAAAAAAGGAAATTAATGTATGAAGTGTTTCAATAGAGAAATAAGATATTTCAAATGTATATGGTATATTTATAATTTCATTGCAATCTGTTTCTAAATAAGTAATCACCCTCTGGCTGAGCCTCACAAATGAACCCTTACTCGTACCCTTACAAATAAAGAATAAAGTTTTAGTCTACATAAAAAGGGACCTTTATTAAAGGGACAGCAAGCAAATTGAAATGTAAATATAAAATGTTTAGTTATATATAGTAAAACAACTTTGCACTAAATTTATTTTTTCATGTCATTTAGTTCTAAAAATCGAGAATTTTCTAATTTTCAGAAATGAAAAAAGAACCTTGCCAGCTTATCATGGCTAACCCTGTTACATATATTTCCATGATTGGCTTTAACAGGTAAGAACTGCAATATAATGCACTTTATACTAACATAATGACCATTGCTAGCATTTTCGGCAGCAAACTCAAGCCTAGATTGGCTGCTCTAAATGAGATAAGGAATAGGTGGAGTTTGTCTATAGAAAAACAATTGCAGCAAACAAGACATTAATTTATTTAAAGAGCGTTAAGATTTTACTGATATTTTATTTGATAGCACGACAACAGAAATGTCTTGTAATTAGAAGGTTTTACTGTCCAGCTAAAACTTAAAAGGGCCTGTTAATGGAGTTCTACATTTTATATGAATTTAGAGGAGGTGGAAAATTCCTTTCACAGTTTGCATTTAGAAATTAAGGTGCAATTACTGAGTATTTATTGCAAAGCCCCAAAACACTTTCACTGCTGCAATTCTGTAAAGTACAGAGAAATAGATAAGGTTATAATCCTAGAGAAATGACTCGCTGACAAGCAAACAGAATATATTTCAAAAAAGTCACCATTTTAATGAAAACATTTATAAACATAAAATATAATACTTGCCTCTGATAAACTAGGTTTGTAGGTTACTGGTAACTATGAAACTTTTCTCTGTCCACTACATGGGCTTTAATCATACATATTTCATATATGAAAATCTTTTCTTTAATATGGTATCATTTTCTTATTATTGATTTGTTATCATATCATCAGTTCGCTCTGTTCTTATGGAAGTCGCAATCAAAGCTTAGTTTACTCTTTTACTTTAATTTCTGTCTCATGTGTCACTGTAGCCTTCAGAAACGCTCTTCCACCACAAGCCTCTTCCCAACCCAACCCACAATGCAACCTTATCCAGACTAGTTCAGTCAGACCTTATCCTTATTTTTAATTTTCTAATTAACAAATTAATATTACGCACCTAAATTACAATCCTCACACAAATCTGTATCTCAACTCTGATTTACCTTATTATCATCTTTTCACAATTAATAACCTAAATGTCTTCTTCTTCATTAATATTTCTTTCCTTGCTCACCTCCAACACATGTTTTGCACTGTAACTGCTCTACACTAGACACTCTGGACCCAATTGCTTAAATGCTGGATGAGAACGCTTTCAGGAACCTTGTCATCCGGCATCCAGGCAAGCGAACATTATCCGCTGCCTGCATTTAACACTGCACAAGCAATTGCTTGTGCAGTCACGTTCCCTGCTGCGACCAATTGTATGAGAGCAGGGCTTGTAAATCATCCTAATTTGATCTGGATGACTAAACTCCATGAGAGGTGGCAGAGAGGCTAAGTAGCTGCAGTCTTAAGACTGCAGCTACTTAAAGGGATAGTCTAGACTCAATACATAACTTTGATTATTTATTGTTACATACCAGAGTAGCATCCTGCAACTGGTCCCACATCTATAAGTTTGCAAGCAGTACATGAAACATTTAAATATTAATCGTTTGCTAGGAGCAAAAAATGTCTGCCCACCTATTGCACGTATATTTTAGTATGTTAAGTTTCTTCAATCACGATCGAGTCGTGAATACGTTTTCCTACTGATTAGTGCATGTGCAATCTGAAATAGCTAACTAAAAAAATATTAAATGTGCACTGCTAAACTGTTACACAAGAAAAAAGCTAACTGGAAAAGAAGAAAGCTGTGGGCAGAGTTTGGCGTGCATTTATGACTGACAACAAACGACGATTAGTTAAAGGTTTCATGTACTTCATACAAGCTTATAGAGGAGGAACCTGTTGCAAGTCTGGTATGTAACAATATGTAATAAAGAATAAGTATAGGGTCTAGACTGTCCCTTTAACTAGCGTTTCAGTCCAGATAATGCAAGCTTGAAGCTCTAGAGCCCAAAGCTGTATCTGCAGCTTCATAATTGGCGCAATATGACTCAATATGACCGACCCTCACCATTTGTAACTACAAGAGTTCCCTGCCAGTTCAAAAAGATGCTCTCATTTTCCACTTCCGTAGCTTACTCATGTGCGTCACGTGCTCATCAAGCGTCCCTCTAAAATACCTGTTCCAATATAACATCAATTATATGTGCAAAAAACAAACACTAAATGGTTTCATTACATTCTTTTAGCTTATCAAAGAACTGATCTGTAAAATTAACCATGGGCGTTAATGGTGATTTTCTGTGGAAAATCAAAAGGTAAACTTTTCTAAAGACTTTTGATCAACCGCTGGGTGGCATAAAAAAAAATCACTTCCTTAAAGATTCCTTAACTTAACCCCTTAATGACCAGACCATTTTTCAATTTCTTACCCTTAAGGACCAGGGCTATTTTTACATTTCTGCGCTGTTTGTGTTTAGCTGTAATTTGTCTCTTACTCAATTACTGTACCCACACATATTATATACCGTTTATCTCGCCATTAAATGGACTTTCCAAAGATACCATTATTTTCATCATACCTCATAATTTACTATAAAAAAATTATAAAATATTTTGAAAAAATTGAAAAAAAAACACACTTTTTCTAACTTTGAACCCCAAAATCTGTTACACATCTACAACGACCAAAAAACAACCAAAATAAATAGTTTCTAAATGTTGTCCTAAGTTTAGAAAACCCAATGTTTACATGTTCTTTGCTTTTTTTGCAAGGTATAGGGCAATAAATACAAGTAGCACTTTGCTATTTCCAAACCATTTTTTTTCTTCAAAATTAGCGACAATTACATTGGAACACTGATATCTGTCAGGAATCCCTGAATATCCCTTGACATGTAGATATTTCTATTTAGTAGACAACCCATAGTATTGATCTAGGCCCATTTTGGTATATTTCATGCCACTATTTTACCACCAAATGCGATCAAATAAAAAAAATCGTTCACTTTTTCACAAACTTTTTCACAAACTTTAGGTTTCTCACTGAAATGATTTATAAACAGTTTATGCAATTATGGCACAAATGGTTGTAAATGCTTCTCTGGGATCCCCTTTGTTCAGAAATAGCAAAGAACTATGGCTTTGGCATTATTTTGGGAAATTAGAAGGCCGCTAAATGCTGCTGCGCACCACACTTGTATTATGCCCAGTAGTGAAGGGGTTAATTAGGTAGCTTGTAGGGCGCGTGTAGGGTTAATTTTAGCTTTAGTGTAGTGTAGTAGACAACCTAAAGTTTTGATCTAGGTCCATTTTGGTATATTTTATGCCACCATTTCACCGTCCAAATGCGATCAAATAAAAAAAATTGTTAACTTTTTCACAAACTTTAGGTTTCTCACTGAAATGATTTACAAACAGCTTGTGAAATTATGGTACAAATGGTTGTAAATGCTTCTCTGGGATCCCCTTTGTTCAGAAATAGCAGAGATATATGGCTTTAGCATTGCTTTTTGATAATTAGAATGCCGCTGTGCACCACACTTGTATTATGCCCAGCAGTGATGGGGTTAATTAGGTAGCATGTAGGGAGCTTGAAGGGCTAATTTTAGCTTTAGTGTAGAGATCAGCCTCCCACCTGACACATCCCACCCCCTGATACCTCCCAAACAGCTCTCTTCGCACCCCACAAATGTCCCCGCCATCTTAAGTACTGGCAGAAAGTCTGCCAGTATAAAAAAAAAAGGTTGTGTTTGTTTTTTTTTAAATTATATATTTTCTGCAGTGTAGGATCCCCCCCCCCTATCACCCATCCTCCCTGAGCCCCCCTAAACAGCTCTCTAACCCTCCCCCCTCTCACTATTTGATGCCATTTTGGGTACTGGCAGCTGTCTGCCAGTACCCACTTTTCAAAATAAAGTGCCCTTTTTTATATGGATATTTATTTTGCTGTAGTGTAGCTGCTCCCCCCTCAATACCCGATCCCCCTCTCCCAGATCCCTTTTTTAAAACATAATTTTCCCACCTCCCTCTCCCACTCCCACCACCCGCACCCACCAAGACATCAATCAATGCACATATTAGTGCAGATCACGGGGGGCGTGCACACACATGCGCACATGCTCCCCGCACGCACCGGGGACTGAACTGACACTGCGCTGGCCGGAAGTGATCCAGCGATGGGCCGCCCATCCGCCTCCCTGCAGCTGCTCCCACCCACCAACAACCGGCACCATCGCTGGATCATTTCCGGCAAAACCTTGAAAGCAGCTGAAAGCGATCAGGATTGCTTCCAGCGCTTTAAACCTCTAATGATGTACAGGGTACTTCGTTGGTCTCTAAAGACCCGTTTTGTGTTTGGCATACCCTGTACAATGTGTGTCCTAAAGGGGTTAATACTGATATTATCTCTGGCACTTAGGCACCAGGGGTCTGGTGATCTAAAGGTCTCAGGGCTGGTGGGATTATTTAGGAATGCTCGCCAGTACTTCTATTTCCCTGGTGCAGATATCTGAAAACAGGGTGCCTCGCTAAGGGGCGTATGGAAAGGAGATGCATATGTTAAAAAAGTGCACAATGAAAATAGTAAATAAAAAATTATAGAAAATTAAGAATTGAACTATTCAGACATAAAGGTGAATCAAAAATTGTAACAAAATTTGTATGTAAATTAGAAATAAATAAATTGTATTGAATATTATAAGGGATGGAAAAATGTTCATGATTCCATACACAAATAATTAATCAATAGCCAATGTATTAGCAGTTTATATTACTTATTGCTTATTAGAGAACATTTATACACAATATGAAGACATATATTTAGTTTATATAAATATTTAGCACATATTTGTCTTTAAGAGAATTGCCTTTAAGGAAAGTTACACATGTATTTCTTTGTTCTGCTCTGCTGTCGGTTCTCAGAGCAGCATCCTTATGTAGAAGGAGAAGAGGGAGTCACATTCCAATCTGAGGAACTGGTTTGAGATACTTTGGGCAATTTATTTTGTTTTGAGAAAAACTGTTTAGTTAACTAACATAATTGCTACAAAATATGATTGACATAACTAGTAGACACGCCTGCTACACTAAGTTTTAATTATTAGACTTGTTAAGGGGGGCAGATTAGCTTGTATGGATTAGATTGAGAAGGTTCTTTGGGGAGATGTCTCTGGCAACATCTGAGAGGTTTAACATATGCCTTATTCGACATCCAAAGATAATTAACGTGTATAGTTTAATCATCACCTTGCTATTACTGCTTTATATTATTGTAATAAGTTCATAATAAATACTGCTATTATTATACTGCGTTCTTGTGACAAGTTCAGTTTCTCAGTACTACTGAGAGTGTGCACCCCTGTTCTCAAATATGCGTTATGAGTAAATCATAATTTAAGTACACTGGATGTGCAAAAAACACATAGAAATTCATATTTATAAATACAAAATACAAAGCGTAATTAATTATGTATCATAAAACGGTCTGAACATGGGTATTCCATGGGTGTGTATGAAATGACCACTCAAATCCAAGCATAATCCAAGCATAATTATCTAAACATTTCTGCCCTACAAATCTCACTACTTTTTCTTACAAACTAAAAGATGGCAAGGTTGTAACAAAATACACAAAATACTTAACACCCTAATAGAGAAACACATGCATCCAAAAATGGAGGCAATTGTAAGATACTATATGCAGAAAGTAGCATAATGTTATTTGTGTTCGATTCAGGATTTAATGTTTAAAGTGTGCCCCCTGCTCACTGCTAACCTCGCCCTACACCGTGCAGTTTCCATTCCAGCAAGTTCCATTACTTTCTATAGGAGACATCTCACCACTTACAGGGACTGCCCCCTTTTTAAAGATAATTTCACCAGGACAGCCCATGAGACGGTGAGCGTTAAAAAACACTTCTGACCCGGCAAAATGTAGATAATCGGCCCCTAAGTGTCTGTAAGTTTTCACTATCTTGTACACGTTTATAGACGGGTTCTTTATGCCAATTGTGTTGTTTTAACTCACCATGTTAAAAATGCACATAAGCCCTTTGGCCAAGATCCCAATCAAGCCAATAGAATCTCAAACTCAGAAGCAAATTACCTAGACACCTATCAGCAATGTCTCCAACTTATTAGTGATCAGAATCTTTGTGTTAAAAAAAACTCTCACAAGAATTAAACATTTGTTTTATTTCTATTAATAGCTCAGCACATACTCTTTACTGGCTTGACTGAGGTAATACCTTTCATTCTATAACAACGATAAGACACTGCAGATAGATTATTGTTGATTAAAAATAAAGGAAATATAATATAAATTTTGAAGCTTAAAATAAGACACTTTAAACAAATTTTCATGCAAGGGAATTGCTACTTATTGGGTGACATTTATATAAACAGTTTGAGATAAATTCTTGTGGGTGGACTTGTGTTGTGATAAACTAGATGCATTTTGGAACATAAATATTTCTAAATAGGCCTTTTATCAGTGCTAAAAGACGAGATTAAACTTCCATAAAATACATTTTACTTATATATATATATATATTTTATGAAGTCACAGAAAATAAACAAGAACGTACCACTTGTAGTAAAGCCAAGTAACCTGCTCCAACGTTATCAAAGTTGACTTTTAATATTGTCCAGTAACCTTGATCGATGCTCATTAAATCACACTGCGATTTGTTGTAAATTATTTCTGGTAAGAAAGGTTCTTTGGTTGTGGCATTAATACATTTTCCAAACTTTCCAGCAAAAAAATTGACTCCCATAATGCTAAAAATTAGCCAGAATATCAAACAGACCAGAAGGACATTCATGATCGATGGAATGGCCCCAATCAAGGCATTCACCACAACCTTTGACAAATAAAGTATAAAAAAAAAAGAAAAAAGAAAAGAAAAGTAATTAATATCTGAACAACATATCATTGTAATATTTTTATGTGCTACAGTAACAATTTTATTAGCAACAAAGCTTAATTTTAGTTTGAATTCAACTATCAACTACTGATATGGACTTTTAATTGCTGTTACATAATAGACTTTAAAAACACTAAATGCCTTGTTGGTGATCAATGTTTATTGTTTTTTTTAATACAAATTCTTATATCATATATCAACAGTGAACTCAAGCTAAAAACACAATTAAATCATTTGATATACATGTAGTATAATTTACAATGCAAAGATCTTAGTGTAATAACAATCAACACTGGTTGCTAGAAAAATAAAAATAAACTTTAATAATCAATTTGATAAAAAATGCAGACTATGCATAGCAAGCTTATATCTACACTAAAACCAACATAATAATTATAATATAATAATTTATTTTACCAACGTTTAGTCTGAAATTATGCAGTGTATATAAACTGAAATGTATGAGCATAAAGAATTGTCAATAGTCATCTTGTTCACTCAAGAGAAGAGTATACTATGACTTTCTGCAGATTTCCAATAACATCTTAATGATCTTGCACATTAGAGAATGCATACATAATCACAAGTTAATATTAATAATGAGAATGCACAAGTCATGGTCAGGTTATGTACAGATTAATTAATAAATGTTTAAATTAAATAAATATAAATGTCAGTAGTTTCAGTGAAAGACAATTTGTAACATTGTTTACATTACCAATAACACAAGAAATGAACATTATATTTATAGCAGACCCTCGTTCAATTTAATACCATGACTAATGCATTCTACTAAACAAATATTACTAAAAAGACATTAAAGTCAATTTTTCTTTGATGCATATAAAAAAGGATATGTTAAATTGTAACACATTTTTATTGTTGTTTTGTTTTTATAATCAAAAGGTGTTCCACCATCCACCAATGCAGTTTGCTTTCTTATCAACCAGTGAGCATGCTATTCAAAGTGATGAACTGTGCACAAACTCACACTTTCTTTTAGTTTCCAAATCAATTTAAGAATGATTAACTCAATCTTCAGCCAAAAAATATTTTAATGTGTTAAAATTATGCTCTTTCATATGCATGATAGAAAGTTTTGAGTTTACTGCCCCTTTAAAAATTAATATTCACACAATACATTTAATTGGTGGTGCAATAAATATCCAGGGTTACAAACATTAGTGAGTGATAGACAAGTAAAGGTTACTTTCAACAATTCATACATATTAATTTGCAAGACTGTATCACTTCAAACTGTTTATGTGAGAGTTTTCAGATTTTCCATAGTAGTTATGAACTTGTAATAAACAAGCTTCGGAAGAAAAGAGTGTAATAGACCACCACTCTGAAATCATATGAGCCATGTCCCTGCTTCTACATTCAAGTTAAATTCATATTAAATATCAGGAACCTAAAAAAAACGTTATTTACCAAAATACACTTAAATTAGTTGTTTTTAACATTTTTCAAATAACTATATATGAGGCATAATTAAAAAATTACTCACATAAAAATAAGAGCACTGCAGTATCTCTCTAAGCAGTGGGGTAATAAGGAATGCTCTCATAAAAGCCCATTCAATATGGCTTTATGGCTTGGGCACTGCAACCTCTAAATGGCTGTATAGTTTCAGCCTCAGAAAAAAAAAGGAGAAATGTTTGGATCATCCAGAGAGCAGTAACACTATATGTTTGTTTAAATTCTCCTCTACTAAGGGGATTTTGTAATGATATATTCCATAATCTCCATAATTTAACCAAGATTAAACTGAAGAGGCAAGGAGGATTAAATACCATACTTACCTTACTATTTAAGGTTTTAACTTCTTCTTTTGAAAGGAATAACAGGATCTACTGCCAGTGCTTCCTATTTCCCTATGAATAGGTGCATCCATGAATTATGAGCATTCTGACTCCTGGTTAGCTGCAAGTGTGACTGATTCACAGGAGTGCACATTAATAGGGAAATAGAAATCACCAGAGGAACTGTGTTGCTTTAAAAAGAAACAATAACCTCAAGAGTATTGTAAGTATGATTTATTAGGTCCCGCCACATCACCAACACATCTGCAGTCTTGGTATCTTTTATGCTCTATGAAGACCACAGAAATTGAAAGTAATACATTTAAAGGGACAGTACACTGTAAAATTGTTTTTCCATAAATGTATTTTAAATGACTTGTTATACCAACTGCAGAGTATAAAATATTTGAGAAATTGCATTTTCGGGTTTATTTGTGTATCTGAAGTAGCTAGTTTTGTGCTTTGAAACCACAGCCTATTACAATGGGTTGAGCTTCAGGTAATATCAGATCTCATTATGTTATCACTTTTATGTACACAGACTTGCTTCCTTATCTTATATCTGTCTGGAACACCAAAGCTCAATACATAGAGAGAACAATGGACAATTATCATTTTATTACTTAACTATCATGCCCCCCACTGACAGTATAATCTCTTCTGCTGGCTGTGTTTATTTAGGCTTGTCAATAGCGTATACGCCAGTATCAAAACTTTCAGTATAGGTAAACCACAAGCTAAATCACTTGCAACCAATTTAATACACTCTAGCAGGTAAAAACGATCATTGGGAATAATTTAAAGGGGAGAAAGTTTTTGGGTGAACTATCCCTTTAAGTTTATAGCTATTGAAGGTGACATTAAACTGCTGGGAACAACTACAGTAGCAGGTTACTACTCATTATGATATTGTTTTTCCTTCTGTGCCTGCAACTCTCTTCAAAGCTATTTTCTAATTGTATTCCTCCAAAAAGTGCTAGTTAGTGAAATTCTGAATCTTCACACTGGGAGCCGCCATCTTGGAATTTAAGTACTGCTGTTTTCTGTGACAGAAGTGCTACACATTCACAGATAAGTGATATTGTTGTCTCCTTGACAAGTCATATTATGATCTTCAGTTTAGCATGCACAATACAGAGCTGGATCTGTATATTTTTGCTGTGGCTTTATTTCTCTATATTATTCATGAGGGCTTTTTATATTTATGACATCACTTTTAAACAGTTTAAAAAAAACGGCAAAAAACTTTAACACTCCTGCTTTCTATTGTGCAAACTAATCCATAGTACAAGGTACAGCTGTCAAAAACCAAGCATTATCACTGATCTGTGAAAGTGTACTGCTTCTGTCACATGGTAGAACAATACCAATTCCAAGATGGCGACCTCAGTATAAAGATGCAGAACATCACCAACTGGCTTCTACAATGGGTTAATAAGAGAATGGCTTTAAACACAGCTGCAAGTACAGGAGGGAAATCAATAGCATGAAGAGTAGTGACCGTCCTACTGTAGTCGTACTCAGTAGTTTATTGTCCCTTTAATGCATACTAGAAATGTGAGTTTTTCATGACCTTTTCAGAGCCTAAGGAGCAAGATGAAATAAAGATGCCATTGCTCCATAGATTGAGTCACTGTAAATAATACCAACTTGCCTCTCTGCATATCATTGGTACCTTACGGAGAATTTTCTACTACCTGTAACATTGGAATACTGTATATCCTATTAATCGCCTTTAATTGTGCTTAGTCTTGTTTGCTTATGTCTATTTCCTTAATCAGACACCCTGCAACTATTTCCATAAGGTATAAACAAAACTCCAGTTGAGTAAACACATTAAAAAGATGTTGATAAGGAACTACAAAACGTTTAACAAATGTTTTAGAAAAAGCCATTAAAATATAAATGGATTGTATTTAGTAGAACCCATGAAAAATAGAGAAATGTAATTTGAGCACTATTAAAGGGACAGTCTAGTCAAAATTAAACTTTCATGATTCAGATAGGGCATGTAATTTTAAACAACTTTCCAATTTACTTCTATTATCTAATTTGCTCAATTCTTTAGATATCCTTTGTTGAAGAAATAGCAATGCACATGTGTGAGCCAATCACACAAGGCCTCTATGTGCAGCAACCAATCAGCAGCTACTGAGCATATCTAGATATGCTTTTCAGCAAGTGATATCAAGAGAATGAACCAAATGAGATAATAGAAGTAAATTAGAAAGTTGTTTAAAATGACATGCTCTTTCTAAATCGCGAAAGAAAAAATTTGGGTTTCATGTCCCTTTAAATGTGCTTGATAGTCTACAATAGAATGTTGAAATATACAACAATTTTTCACTACAACAAAAATATATCTAGATTAAAAATAAATAAAATACAAAAGTAACAGATGTTTGAGAAAAAAATAAAAATGTGTCTGACATCCCTAACACGCTTATTATATATGGTGATGAGAACAATGTAGCTTTTGTCTCTTACAAAATGTTCTTTTATGCCAGCTGATACAGTAAAAGCTACAGACACAAATGAAGGTATTACAGAAAATCATACGGGCTTTGCAATAAGCATGCATGTTAATGCGCACAATGTAATATAATCATGCAGATTTAGCACAACACAAATAACGTTAATGCATTTAGAATACAAAGAGGATTTTCATTTATTGTATCAAACAACTTAATAAAATATCTTCACTACAGATTTTTTTTCTCATGTTATTAGAAAGTACTGTTTGGTAACTTTAGTTCAACAAATTAAAAAAGCATTTAAATATAAAAAATAGATTAAAAAAAGTTTTGCTACAAAAAACAAAAAATATACATTGTGTTTTGGTTAAATATTTGTATTATTAGTGGCACTTATTTTAGAATTTTTAACTCTTTGCTGATAAACAAAAATTAGTATATATTTCATGCAAACAATGCTATCCGTTAGTAACAACTACAATCTTTATTAACTTCTATTTGAACTGTTGTGGCTACTACTGAATGGTGGAATTAAGGCTAAAGCAGTCAATTTCTAAACAAAAGCTAGCTACAAAATATTTATCAAGCCCTTCTCTCTCCATAGATTTCAGGTTTGACAAGCGAACCTGCAGTCAGGATTTATCAAGCAGGCTCACCAGACCGCTGCTTCCCTGCCCTGTTCTCAAACTCTTAGGTGGAGAATTTCAATCTAACCGGTCTCCTGCCCACAAGTGATTGGCTGTGCGCGAGCAGGAGGCAGGGTTGCACAAGAGTGCACAGGAGGAAGAGAGAAGCCAGGTGTTTTATAAATTGAGCCCAAAGATTGGTATTATACTGTCAGACAGAAGAAATGCAAGCTTATTGAAATCAGAAACATATAAGGATCTCTGCTAAGAATGAAGTTTGAATTGTGTCTGGTACTTGATGTTCTAGTTTTGGCGATATACATGGATAATTCCTATGGATGGGGTACAGACTATTATACTATATTAGGCTTCCTAAAGATAGGGGACATATAAATAATGCTTTGTTAGGTTTCTATAGATGGGGACAGACTGATATGGTACATTAGGCTTTCTATAGATGGGGCACAAACTGATATGCTACATAAGGCTTCCTAAAGATAGGACTCAGACATATATATATATATATATATATATATATATATATATATATATACACGCAGGAGGATTCCTACAGATGAGGACAGACTAATATGCTACAGGAGGATTTATACAGATGGGCAAAGACTGCAATCCTGCTTCAGACTTCCTACAGATGGGGACAGACTAAAATGCTACAGGAAGTTTCCTACAGACAGGGACAGAATGATATCCTACATGAGGTTTACTACAGATTTAGACAGACTGAGATGCTGCATGAGGTTTCCTACAGATGGGGACAGACTGATATGCTACATGAGGTTTCCTACAGATGGGGACAGACTGATATACTACATGAGGTTTCCTACAGATTTAGACAGACTGATATGGTACATGAGGTTTCCTACAGATGGGGACAGACTGATATACTACATGAGGTTTCCTACAGATGGGGACAGACTAAAATGCTACAGGAGGTTTCCTACAGACAGGGACAGACTGATATCCTACCTGAGGTTTACTACAGATTTAGACAGACTGAGATGCTACATGAGGTTTCCTACAGATGTAGACAGACTGATATGCTACATGAAGTTTCCTACAGATGAGAACAGACTGAGATGCTACATGAGGTTTCCTACAGATGAGAACAGACTGATATGCTACATGAGGTTTCCTACAGATGTAGACAGACTGATATGCTACATGAGGTTTCCTACAGATGAGAACAGACTGATATGCTACATGAGGATTCCTACAGATGAGAACAGACTGATATGCTACATGAGGATTCCTACAGATGGGGACAGACTGATATGCTACATGAGGATTCCTACAGATGAGAACAGACTGATATGCTACATGAGGTTTCCTACAAATGGGTATTTATGTGTAGTGTGATAGGAGCGCCTAAAGGTGGATTCCTGCTGCTAAAAAAGTTCTTCCCTCAAAGAGAACTAAATTGTGGATAAGAGGAAAAAATGGAGTTTATTTAGCAGCGCTAATAAAAGCTTGGAAATGATGATGCCAATCTAACTAATGTATTATACAATCTTGTATATTTAAAAATTCTTATAACACATAAAAAAAACAGCAAATGCTATTCCTAATTAATAAAGGGACGTCTCCCTTATACAACACTTATAAAAACAGACTAGAACCATATATTTATAAAACATAGAATTCCAGGTATAAAAGAATTAATTCTATAGATAACATATGGTAAGCAACAAATTGGTGAATTGAATATTTAAAAGGCACAAATGTATCAATCTTAATATATTAAAAGCAAATAGATTCAGCCCTAATATTCAAATTTATTCAACTGTAATTAGAAGGTGAGCGTAACGTCTTCGATACAACTGTGATTAGAAAACACAATTTATGCTTACCTGATAAATGTATTTCTCTTGTTGTGTATCCAGTCCACGGATCATCCATTACTTGTGGGATATTCTCATTCCCAACAGGAAGTTTCAAGAGGACACCCACAGCAGAGCTGTAATATAGCTCCTCCCCTAACTGTCATAGCCAGTCATTCGACCGAAAACAAGCCGAGAAAGGAGGAACCATAGGGTGCAGTGGTTACTGTAGTTTAAATTTAAAAATTACCTGCCTTAAAATGACAGGGCGGGCCGTGGACTGGATACACCACAAGAGAAATACATTTATCAGGTAAGCATAAATTGTGTTTTCTCTTGTAAGGTGTATCCAGTCCACGGATCATCCATTACTTGTGGGATACCAATACCAAAGCTAAAGTACACGGATGAAGGGAGGGACAAGGCAGGAACTTAAATGGAAGGAACCACTGCCCGTAAAACCTTTCTCCCAAATATAGCCTCCGAAGAAGCAAAAGTATCAAATTTGTAAAATTTTGAAAAAATATGAAGCGAAGACCAAGTCGTCGCCTTGCAAATCTGATCAAAAGAAGCCTCATTTTTAAAGGCCCAAGTGGAAGCCACAGCTCTAGTGGAATGAGCTGTAATCCTTTCAGGAGGTTGCTGTCCAGCAGTCTCATAGGCTAAGCGGATTAAGCTTCTTAGTCAAAAAGAAAAAGAGGTTGCCGAAGCCTTTTGACCTCTCCTCTGTCCAGAGTAGACAACAAACAAAGCAGATGTTTGACGAAAATCTTTAGTAGCTTGTAAGTAAACCTTTAAAGCACGGACCACATCCAAATTGTGTAACACAAGGATGGAACAACAATCTCTTGATTGATATTCTTGTTAGATACCACCTTAGGTAAGAACCCAGGTTTGGTACGCAGACTACCTTATCCGTATGAAAAATCAGATAAGGAGAATCACATTGTAAGGCAGATAGCTCAGAGACTCCACGAGCCGAGGAAATAGCTACCAAAAAAAGAACTTTCCAAGATAAAAGCTTGATATCTATGGAATGAAGAGGTTCAAACGGAACTCCTTGAAGAACCTTAAGAACCAAGTTTAAGCTCCATGGTGGAGCAACAGGTTTAAACACAGGCTTGATTCTAACTAAAGCCTGACAAAATGCCTGAACGTCTGGAACATCTGCCAGACGCTTAACTAGCTGACAATCCTTTTTCCAAACCTTCTTGGAGAAAAGATAATATCCTAGCAATCCTGACCTTACTCCATGAGTAACCCTTGGATTCACACCAATAAAGATATCTACGCCATACCTTATGGTAAATTTTCCTGGTGACAGGCTTTCGTGCCTGTCTTAAGGTATCAATAACTGTCTCGGAGAAGCCACGCTTTGATAAAATCAAGCGTTCAATCTCCAGGCAGTCAGCCTCAGAGAAATTAGATTTGGATGGTTGAAAGGACCCTGAAGTAGAAGGTCCTGTTTCAGAGGCAGAGACCATGGTGGAAAGGATGACATGTCCACTAGATCTGCATACCAGGTCCTGCGTGGCCACGCAGGTGCTTTCAGAATCACCGATGCTCTCTCCTGCTTGATCTTGGCAATCAGTCGAGGGAGCAGAGGAAACGGTGGAAACACATAAGCCAGGTTGAAAGACCAGGGCGCTGCTAGAGCATCTATCAGTGTCGCCTTGGGATCCCTGGACCTGGATCCGTAACACGGAAGCTTGGCGTTCTGGCGAGACGCCATGAGATCCAGTTCTGGTTTGCCCCAATGATGAATCAGTTGTGCAAATGCCTCCGGATGGAGTTCCCACTCTCCCGGATGAAAAGTCTGACGACTTAGAAAATCTCCCACACCTGAGATATGGATAGCTGATAGGTGGCAAGTGTGAATCTCTGCCCAGCGAATTATTTTTTAAACTTCTAACATCTCTAGGGAACTTCTCATTCCCCCTTGATGGTTGATGTAAGCTACAGTCGTGATGTTGTCCGACTGAAATCTGATGTACCTCAGAGTTGCTAACTGAGACCAAGCCTGAAGAGCCTTGAATATCGCTCTTAGTTCCAGAATATTTAATGGAAGGAGAGACTCCTCCTGAGTCCACGATCCCTGAGCCTTCAGGGAGTTCCAGACTGCACCCCAACCTAGAAGGCTGGCATCTGTCGTAACAATTGTCCAATCTGGCCTGCGAAAGGTCATACCTTTGGACAGATGGACCCGAGATAGCCACCAGAGAAGAGAATCCCTGGTCTCTTGGTCCAGATTCAGTTGAGGGGACAAATCTGTGTAATCCCCGCTCCACTGACTGAGCATGCATAGTTGCAGCGGTCTGAGATGTAAGCGTGCAAACGGCACTATGTCCATTGCCGCTACCATTAAGCCGATTACTTCCATACACTGAACCACCGAAGGGCGCGGAATGGAATGAAGAACCCGGCAGGAATTTAGAAGCTTTGATAACCTGGACTCCGTCAGGTGAATTTTCATTTCTACAGAATCTATCAGAGTCCCTAGAAAGGAAACTCTTGTGAGTGGGGATAGAGAACTCTTTTCCTCGTTCACTTTCCACCCATGCGACCACAGAAATGCCAGTACTACGTCCGTATGAGACTTGGCAATTTGGAAGTTTGACGCCTGTATGAGGATGTCGTCTAAATAAGGGGCTACTGCTATGCCCCGCGGCCTTACGACCGCCATAAGTGACCCTAGAACCTTTGTAAAGATTCTTGGGGCTGTAGCAAATCCCAAGGGAAGAGCTACAACTGGTAATGCCTGTCTTAAAAGGCAAACCTGAGAAACCGATGATGATCTTTGTGTATCGGAATGTGAAGATAAGCATCCTTTAGGATAGGGGGCTGTTCCTTCATGCTGTCTTAGAGGCAACAGCAGGCTTTTTTACCTGCTTACCTTTTTTCCATGTCAGGTTTGGTCTCCAGACCGTCTTGGATTGAGCAAAAGTTCCCTCTTGTTTATTATTAGAGGAAGTTGATGCCGCACCTGCCTTGAAGTTTTGAAAGGCACGAAAATTAGACTGTTTGGCCCTAGATTTGGACCTGTCCTGAGGAAGGGCATGACCTTTTCCTCCAGTGATATCAGCAATAATCTCCTTCAACCAGGCCCAAATAGGGTCTGCCCCTTGAAGGGAATGTTAAGTAGCTTAGATTTTGAAGTCACGTCAGCTGACCATGATCTAAGCCATAGCGCTCTGCGCGCCTGTATAGCAAAACCAGAATTCTTAGCCGTTAGTTTAGTCAAATGAACAATGGCATCAGAATAAAAGAATTGGCTAGCTTAAGTGCTCTAAGTTTGCCAAGTATGTCATCCAATGGAGTCGCTACCTGTAAAGCCTCTTCCAGAGACTCAAACCAGTACGCCGCAGCAGCAGTGACAGGGGCAATGCATGCAAGGGGCTGTAGGATAAAACCTTGTTGAATAAATATTTTCTTAAGGTAACCTCTAATTTTTTATCCATTGGATCTAAAAAAAAAAAAGCACAACTGTCCTTGACAGGGATAGTAGTACGCTTTACTAGAGTAGAAACTGCTCCCTCCACCTTAGGGACTGCCTGCCATAAGTCCCATGTGGTGGCGTCTATTGGAAACATTTTTCTAAAAATAGGAGGGGAAGAGAACGGCACACCTGGTCTATCCCATTCCTTATTAATAATTTCTGTAAACCTTTTAGGTAATTGGAAAAACATCAGTACACACCGGCACTGCAAAGTATTTATCCAGTCTACACAATTTCTCTGGCACTGCAATGGTATCACAGTCATTCAGAGCAGCTAAAACCTCCCTAAGCAACACGCGGAGGTGTTCAAGCTTAAATTTAAATGTAGAAATATTAGAATCAGGTATCTTTCCTGAGTCATTAACATCACCCACTGACTGAAGCTCTCTTTCCTCAGCTTCTGCATATTGTGAGGCAGTATCAGACATGGTTCTTAAAGCGTCAGTATGCTCTGCATTTTGTCTCACCCCAGAGCTATCTCGCTAACCTCTAAGTTCAGGTAGTCTGGCTAATACCGCTGACAGTGTATTATCCATGACTGCTGCCATGTCTTGTAAAGTAAACGCTATGGGCGCCCTAGATGTACTTGGCGCCATTTTAACGTGAGTCCCTTAAGCGGGAGTCAAAGGGTCTGACACGTGGGGAAAGTTAGTCGGCATAACTTCCCCCTCGTCAGATTCCTCTGGTGATAAATTTTTTAAAGACAGAAAATGATCTTTATTGCATAAAATGAAATCAGTACATTTGGTACACATTCTAAGAGGGGGTTCCACCATGGCTTTTAAACATAATAAACAAGGAGTTTCTTCTATGTCAGACATGTTTATACAGAATAGCAATGAGACTAGCAAGCTTGGAAAACACTTTAAATCAAGTTAACAAGCAAATATAAAAAACGGTACTGTGCCTTTAAGAGAAACAAATTTTGTCAGAATTTGAAAAACAGTGAAAAAATGCAGTAAATCAAATGAAATTTTTACAGTGTGTATAATAGGCTAACAGAGCATTGCACCCACTTGCAAATGGATGATTAACCCCTTAGTTCAAAAAACGGATCAAAAAAATGAAATAGACGTTTTTTAACAGTCACAACCAACTGCAAGCTGTGGCCCTACCTTCCCAATAAACGACTTTGGAAAGCCTTTGGGCCCTTTAGAGATGTCCTATAGCATTCAGAGGGCCTTTGAGGGAAGCTGGATGTCACAGTTTGTAATTTTAACTGCACCAACTGTAACTTTTATACTACAACAGTGGAAATTGTTTCTATTCAAAATTTAAGCCAGCCATGTGGAAAAAACTAGGCCCCAATAAAGTTTTATCACCAAAGCATATATAAAAACGATTAAACATGCCAGCAAACGTTTTATATTGTAAATATCATAAGGGTATTACCCCTGGGAGTAAGCATGATACCAGTCGTTATTAAATCACTGTATTCAGGCTTAACTTACATTAATCCGGTATCAGCAGCATTTTCTAGTGTTTTCCATCTCTAGAAAAAATTATAACTGCACATACCTGATAGCAGAATAAACTGCACGCCATTCTCTCGCTGAAGTTACCTCATCTGTGTAATCCCCTCAGACATATGTGAGAATAGCAATGGATCTTAGTTACAACCTGCTAAGATCATAAAAACCTCAGGCAGATTCTTCTTCTATTTACTGCCTGAGATAAAATAGCACAACTCCGGTACTATTTAAAAATAACAAACTTTTGATTGAAGAAAATAAACTAGCTATATTTAACCACTCTCTCCTACAACGTCCTTGCTTGTTGAGAGTTGCAAGAGAATGACTGGGTATGACAGTTAGGGGAGGAGCTATATTACAGCTCTGCTGTGGGTGTCCTCTTGCAACTTCCTGTTGGGAATGAGAATATCCCACAAGTAATGGATGATCCGTGGACTGGATACACCTTACAAGAGAAATTTAGCGTAACAGCTTTGGAGTTCTTTGGTAACAAATACCGTTATAAAGTTACACAGTTACTCTCCTTGGACATATAATTGGCTCAGGTGTGCTGGGTAGTTAAAAGGCAAAAAACAGCCGTTATTCTGATTTTAGTGCCAAAACAATCGTGGTTAATGGAAATGGTTAATTTAGCATATGAATACCTTGATGTCTTTAAAGTTCAGTTTGCATGATTTAAAAACCGCAGTGCAAATTAAGTGTAGAGGTACCTTAATCTGTCCTGGTTGCAACCACTGATATTCTTCACTGTGAGGGATTCACAGACTGTTTGTTCCTGGTGCTTCTGATAAGTCACCTGACCTTCTCTTTGATTCAGAGGTCAGGGGTGATGATCCATCCACCATCCACCAGAATGGATCACAGTGAAGAATATCAGCGGTTGCAACCAGGACAGATTAAGGTACCTCTACACTAATTTGCACTGCGGTTTTTAAATCACGCAAACTGAACTTTAAAGACATCAAGGTATTCATATGCTAAATTAACCATTTCCATTAACCACAATTGTTTTGGCACTAAAATCAGAATAACGGCTGTTTTTTGCCTTTTAACTATCCAGCACACCTGAGCCAATTATATGTCCAAGGAGAGTAACTGTGTAACTTTATAACGGTATTTGTTACCAAAGAACTGCAAAGCTGTTATGCTAAATTTCTAATCACAGTTGTATCGAAGCCGTTACGCTCACCTTCTAATTACAGTTGAATAAATTTGAATATTAGCGCTGAATCTATTTGCTTTTAATATATTAAGATTGATACATTTGTGCCTTTTAAATATTCAATTCACCAATTTGTTGCTTACCATATTTTATCTATAGAATTAATTCTTTTATACTTGGAATTCTAGGGTTTATAAATATATGGTTCTAGTCTGTTTTTATAAGTGTTGTATAAGGGAGACGTCCCTTTATTAATTAGGAATAGCATTTGCTGTTGTTTTTATGTGTTATAAGAATTTTTAAATATACAAGATTGTATAATACATTAGTTAGATTGGCATCATCATTTCCAAGCTTTTATTAGCGCTGCTAAATAAACCCCCTTTTTTCCTCCTACAGATGGGGACAGACTGATATGCTACATGAGGTTTCCTACAGATGGGGACAGATTGAGATGCTACATGAGGTTTCCTACAGATGGGGACAGACTGAGATGCTACATGAGGTTTCCTACAGATGGGGACAGATTGAGATGCTACATGAGGTTTCCTACAGATGGGGACAGACTGAGATGCTACATGAGGATTCCTACAGATGTAGACAGACTGATAAGCTACATGAGCTTTCCTACAGATGGGGACAGACTGATATGCTACATTAGGTTTCCTACAGATAGGGACAGACTGATATACTACATGAGGTTTCCTACAGATAGGGCAGACTGATATGCTACATGAGGTTTCCTACAGATGTAGACAGACTGATATGCTTTATGAGGTTTCCTACAGATGGGGACAGACTGATATGCTACATTAGGTTTCCTACAGATAGGGACAGACTGATATACTACATGAGTTTTCCTACAGATGGGGATAGACTGAGATGCTACATGAGGTTTCCTACAGATGTAGACAGACTGATAAGCTACATGAGCTTTCCTACAGATGGGGACAGACTGATATGCTACATGAGGTTTCCTACAGATGGGGACAGACTGATATGCTACATGAGGATTCCTACAGATGTAGACAGACTGATATGCTTTATGAGGTTTCCTACAGATGGGGACAGACTGATATGCTACATTAGGTTTCCTACAGATAGGGACAGACTGATATACTACATGAGTTTTCCTACAGATGGGGATAGACTGAGATGCTACATGAGGTTTCCTACAGATGTAGACAGACTGATAAGCTACATGAGCTTTCCTACAGATGGGGACAGACTGATATGCTACATGAGGTTTCCTACAGATAGGGACAGACTGATATACTACATGAGGTTTCCTACAGATGGGGACAGACTGATATGGTACATGAGGTTTCCTACAGATGGGGCAGACTGATATGCTACATGAGGTTTCCTACAGATGGGGACAGATTGAGATGCTACATGAGGTTTCCTACAGACGTGGACAGACTGAGATGCTACATGAGGTTTCCTACAGATGGGGACAGATTGAGATGCTACATTATGTTTCCTACAGACGTGGACAGATTGAGATGCTACATGAGGTTTCCTACAGATGGGGACAGACTGATATGCTACTTGAGGTTTCCTAGAGATGGGGACAGACTGAGATGCTACATGAGGTTTACTACAGATTGGGGCAGACTAATATGCTACATGAGGTTTCCTAAAAATGGGGACAGACTAATATAATATAAGAGAATTCCTAGGTATAAGGCCCAGTGAATTAATTAAAAATGCTTTTGCATTTGTCACAATATGTGGGCACAATCAAAATAGTAAAAAAGCACTAAAAGTTAGCAAGCATTTACAGTTGTAATAAAAATTATTCAACCCCCAATTGCAAATCGGGGTTTATTGTCAAAATGTACAGACTTTTAGCTGTTTGCAATGAACAAATCAAAATCAATTGAAATAGCTCAGCACATTAAATGCTTCAAGTGGTTTCCCCAAATTCAACTGAAAATTCAACTTTTAATGAATTCTGCAGTCTCAAAATTATTCAACCTCTTCATGGAAAGCATCTTAAGTACTTAGTAGAGCTGTTATGACCTGCTGCAAATCTTAGCCCATTCCTCATGAGCAATCGCTTCCAGTTCAGTAATATTTTGGGTTTGCGTGCTGCAACCGCCTTCTTTACATCCCACAAGAGATTTTCTATGGGGTTCAAGTTAGGTGACTGTGATGGCCACTGTAGACTCTTCCAGGACTTCTTCTACAACCAAGCCTTGATGGAATTTGAGGTATGCTTGGGATCAATGTCTGGTTGGAATGTCTAAAGACGCCCAAGCTTCAGTTTCCTCCCAGATGGCATGACGTTTTTTCCTAGGATTTCCTGATACTTCAATGAATCCATTTTGCCTTCCAGACGCTGCTGGTTCATGCCAGAGGATGCAAAGCAGCCCCAGAGCATTACCGAGTCACCACCATGCTTAACTGTAGGCAGAGTGTTCTTTTCAGTGTATGCTTCATTCAAAAAATTCCAGTTTTGTTTCATCACTCCACAGAACATAATCCCAACACTTCTGTGGCTTATTTATATGATTTGGAGCATATTGGAGCAAGACTTTTCTTGTGCTTTTGGGTCAGTAGTGGTGTACATTTTGGAGTTCTGGCATGGAAACCTTCTGCGTTTAGTATGCGCCTTACTGTGCAATCTGAAACCTCAGTGCCTGTTGTCAGCCAGTCTTGCTGCAGGTCATTTGCAGTCACTCAAGGGTTTTCTCAACCTACCTTCTCAGGAATCTGGTTGCAGCCATTGATTGCTTCCTTTTTCTGCCCTGTCCAGGTAGTGTAACCACTGTTCCTTTAACCTTGAATTTACAAACTACGCTTCCAATGGTGTCTCTAGGAACATTCAGTGTCTTCGCTATGTTTTTGTATCCTGTTCCTTGTTTGTGAAGGGTGATGATCTCTTCTCTTAATTTTTTGCCCGTTCTTTTGACGCAGCTATATTTCTAACATGCAGTCAAAAGTGACACTCAACAAACTTCTAGCCAGTTCAGGTGCTTAATGTGTTCTAGCTCAAGCACACCTGGTGCAACTAATGAAGCCCTTGATAAGTTGCATCAGGGGTGCTTAGGGTTGCCACCTCAGTCATGTTTTCCTGGACACTTATGAGTTACACATGCTTCCTTCAGGGTATGCAGAAGGAAACATGCATTGTGCTGCTGGACAGCACAAAAATAGTGACCCTGGACAAAAATAGTGACCCTGGACAGCACTATTCATGTTCCTCCCTGCACACCCTGCATCATGTGTAACTCATAAGTGTCCAGGAAAACATGGTGTGTGCTTGAGACAATACCTGGTTTGCATATTTGTGCTGTTGTGGGGGATTCTATTCAGGGGGTTGAATAATTTTGAGACTGCAGAATTCATTAAAAGTTGGATTTTCAGTTGAATTTGGGGAAACCAATTGAAGCATTTGTTTTGTTGGGCTATTTCAATTGCTTTTGTCTGATTTGTTCATTGCAAACAGCTGAAAGTCTGTACATTTTGACAATAAAACCCGATTTGTAATGAGGATTGACCATTTTTTATTCCAACAGTAGCTATATGATACAAATCTACATGAGGACGGTATGCTCTTTTGTATCCTATATTAAGACATGACAGTTTTGAAAATTAGTGCCAACTCTAATCCACAGGGAAATACAAAAACAACATTTTTATAACATGGAATGGTAATTTTATTTAACTGAAAAACATTTTCTTTCAATATTCATTTTTCTAAAAGTTTATTTTACAATTGTGCTTTATGGCTACTAAAAGCTTCTATATTTGGGGACACCATAATTTGGTTTTCACCTGTTCTGCATGGCTTAAAGGGACATGAAACCCAAATGTTATCCTTTTATGATTTAGATAGAGCTTGTGATTTTAAACAACGTACCAATTGACATCTATTATCAAATTTGCTTCATTTTGTTGGTATCCTTTGAAGCAGCATCAATGCACTACTGGGAACTAGCTGAACAAATCATGTGAGCCAATGACAACACAGTCATATGCTTACAGCCACCAATCAGCAGCTAGCTCCCAGTGTTGCACTGCTGCCCCTGAGTATTCTATAGGTTTGATTTTCAACAAAGGATACAAAGAGTATGAAACAAATCAGATAATAGAAATAAATTGGAAAGTTGTTTAAAATTGAATGCTCTATCTGAATCATTTAATAATTTTTTGGGGGTTTCATGTCCTTTTAACACTTCAGCTCCTTTTTATAGAAATATGTTACATCCCAGGTTGGCAATCAAATGGTTAATAAAAAAATATCAACATATGACAATATTAAAGGGACATGGTACTCCAAAATTGTTACTGTTTAAAAAGATAGATAATGCCTGTTTCTAAGCCTCTGCAGGCCGTCTTTATCTAAGTGCATTTTATTCGCTTTTCACAGCAAGAGTAGACTGTCCCTTTAAGTCATGCAAAGCTGCAATTTCTGAACACTAAAACTATCATGGCACATCCATCAGTGCAGGACCATTTGTTGTACCAAGGTGACAAATAGAGACTTTGGCCTCTATTTATCAAGCTGTCAACCGCAAATACGCTGGAATTCTGCAGCGTATTTGTGGTGAGCCTGATTCGCCGTAGTTATCAAAGGCTAGAGACCGGCAAAAGTAGAATTTTGTGACGCAGCATACGATCCGCCGGACTCAGTCCGACACAGATCGATGGTTACGTCACTACAGATGTTCCGAACGCATGTTCGGCACAATCTAACTACTTTTGGAAGTTATCAAGATCCTACCAGGTACGCTCAGCACTTTTCCGGACCAGCGTACCTGGTTTTCAATCCACCGCCCTGGAGGCGGCGGATGCCATAGGAATCAATGGGAGTCTGACAGTAGCGAAAGCTTATGTTCGCTGCTGCCCGATATCCCATTGATTCCTATGGGAAATGTCTACACCTAACACCCTAACATGTACCCCGAGTCTAAACACCCCTAATCTGCTCTACCTACACTGCCGCCACCTACTTTATACTTATTAACCCCTAAACTGCCGCTCCCGTAGCCCACCGCCACTCTAATAAACTTATTAACCCCTAAACCGCCGCTCCCGGACCCCGCAGCCACCTACATTATATTTATTAACCCCTAATCTGCCCCCCTACACCGCCGCCACTATATTAATTTTATTAACCCCTAAACCTATGTCTAACCCCCCCTAACCTAAATATAATTTAAATTAATCTAAATAAATTTACTATTATTAACTAAATTATTCCTATTTAAAACTAAATACTTACCTATAAAATAAACCCTAAAATAGCTACAATATAATTAATAGTTACATTGTAGCTAGCTTAGGGTTTATTTTTATTTTACAGGCAACTTTGTATTTATTTTAACTAGGTACAATAGTTATTAAATAGTTATTAACTATTTAATAACTACCTAGTTAAACTAAATACAACTTTACCTGTAAAATAAATCCTAACCTAAGTTACAATTACACCTAGCACTACAATTAAATTAATTAAATTCATTAACTACAATGACCTACAATTGAATACAATTAAATAAAATAAACTCAAGTACAAAAAAAAACAAACACTAAATTACAGAAAATAAAAAAAATATTACAAGAATTTTAAACTAATTACACCTAATCTAAGCCCCCTAATAAAATAAAAAGCCCACCAAAATAATAAAATTCCCTACCCTACACTAATTACAAATTGCATCAGCCAATAGGATTTAGAATCCTATCAGCCAATCGGAATTCAAGGGACGCCATCTTGGATAACGTCATTTAAAGGAACCTTCATTCTTCATTAGGACGTCGATGGAAGAGGATGCTCCGCGTCGGATGGATTGAAGATGGACCCGCTCCGCTCCGGATGGATGAAGATAGAAGATGCCATCTGGATGAAGCCTTCTGCCCGTCTGGAGGTCCTCTTCTGCCTGGATCGGATGAAGACTTCTGCCCCTCTGGAGGTCCACTTTTGCCTGGCTGGGTGAAGACGTCTCAAGTTAGGGTGATCTTCAGGGGGGTAGTGTTAGGTTTTTTCAAGGGGGGTTTGGGTGGGTTTTAGAGTAGGGTTGGGTGTGTGGGTGGTGGGTTTTAATGTTGGGGGGGTTGTATTTCTTTTTTTACAGGTAAAAGAGCTGATTACTTTGGGGCAATGCCCCGCAAAAAAGCACTTTTGAAGGCTATTTGTAATTTATATTTAAGTTAGTGGGTGTTAGGGTTAGACTTAGGTTTAGGGGTTAATAGTGGTGGCGGTGTAGGGGGGGCAGATTAGGGGTTAATAAATATAATGTAGGTGGCGGTGGTTTAGGGGTTAAACAATTTATTTAGTTGCGGCGGGGTCTGGGATCGGCAGGATAGGGGTTAATAACTTTATGTAGGTGGCAGCGGTATAGGGGGCGGAAGATTAGGGGTTAATAGGTATAATGTAAGTGGCGGCGGGCTCTGGGAGCGGCGGTTTAGAGGTTAAACAGTTTATTTAGTTGCGGTGGACTCCGGGAGCGGCAGTTTAGGGGTTAATAACTTCATTTAGTTGCGGGGGGCTCCGGGAGCGGCGGTTTAGGGGGTAAACAGTATAGTATAGTGTGGGTGCTTAGTGACAGTATAGCAAGAAAGCTGTAAAAAAGCCGAAGAGCAGCGAGATTGATGACTGTTAGTTAACAACAGTCCGCTGCTCATCGCCCTGTACTTGGTGCGCGGCTTTTTGACAGCTTTCTTGATAAATTTGGTGAACGTATTCAGGTCCACAGCGGCGATGTTAGGCGATCTTAGGCGAGCGTATTGGGGCCGTCGAATGCAGGTAAGTAGACAGCTTGATAAATAGAGGCCTATGTGTGTCCGTCACATTATGCTAATAAATGGGCTTGCTGATTATTGATTGTGTTATGACAGTTTCTGTGCAATGCTGCTGCTGCTACAATGAAGGGGGCACACCAAACATACAAACTCTAGATTAAACTAAGACTGATCATGAATTGTCATGTACTTGTAAGTATTTAGAGATCCTTGTTTTAAAAAATGAAAGTTACAGGCATTGCAGCAGCTCGAGGGTGATTTCACAAGAGGAATACATTTTATTTTTATACACAACAGAATGTATTGCTCAGCTTTGCTATATGGGGACAGGGTTTTTCACACCCAGAAAATAGATGCACATTCACAACAAACTGTTAATGATAGAGGATTTTTATATACAAGGCTCAGGACATACAATGTAATGTACTGTGTATTTATTAATGACATATTACTTGCACTGAACTAAAATAGACAACTGCTATTTACATGTAATATAAACTATAAAGCAGCTGCTGTATATATTATAAACCCAATTTTTTATTTCATGAATTAGATAGAACATACAATTTTAAATAACTTTCCAATTTACTTCTATTATAAAATTTGCTTAATTCTTTCGGTATCCGTTATTGAAGGAGGAGTAGCGCACTAATGGGAGCTAGCTGAACACAATGAGTGATCCAATGACAAAAGGCATATATGTGCCACCACCAATCCGCAGCTAGTTCCCAGCAGTATACTGCTCCTGAGCCTATCTAGGTATGCTTTTTAACAAAGGATACCAAGAGAATAAAGCAAATTTGTCAAAAGAAGAAAAAAGGAAAGTTGTTTAAAATTGTATGTTCTATCTGAACCACGGAAGTTTAAATTTTACTTCATTGTCCCTTTAATAGATTCTGAAAATTACGATTACTTTATATTGTAAGCTAATTTATTTGAATATCTGGATTGTAACTTTATATACATGTAATTTGTTGTATGATATTATTATTACTACTGTTCCTATTATTATCATTATTTTTATTATTATTACTATTAATAATATTAGTAATAATAATAATACAGAGATTTTTTCTTGAAAATAGGCATAAAATGTCACTTGGTCACAGGTACTATCACTTTTTGATAAATGGATTCTTAACCGTCTTATAAATACTTTTCAAAGTAGTTTTTATTTAATTTTTTAATACAGAACTAAATGACTCATATAGCCATTAAATTAGAATAGCCTATTTCAGTCGCTGATTCACTCGATAGAGTGTTTCAAAAATCAGTAATGAACAATAAACCTGAATTTTGTCTTGGCCCTGCAAATTATGAACACTAAATTAGTCATCTGGTGGGGAAAAATGTAGGCATAAAAAGTGTTTTCATTATTTAAAATTAAACAACTAAAACTCTTATTGGTCTCATAACTGCAAGACAAGATAATTTAGGTTTATTCAGCTATTTAAAAAACCCAAAACATATATATATATATATATATATATATATATATATATATATATATATATATATATATATATATATATATATATATACACACACACACACACACACAGGTGAAGCTCGAAAAATTAGAATATCGTGCAAAAGTTCATTTATTTCACTAATGCAACTTAAAAGGTGAAACTAATATATGAGATAGACTCATTACATGCAAAGCAAGATAGTTCAAGCCGTGATTTGTCATAATTGTGATGATTATGGCTTACAGCTCATGAAAACCCCAAATCCACAATCTCAGAAAATTAGAATATTGTGAAAAGGTGCAATATTCTAGGCTCAAAGTGTCCCACTCTAATCAGCTAATTAAGCCATACCACCTGCAAAGGGTTCCTGAGCCTTTAAATGGTCTCTCAGTCTGGTTCAGTAGGAATCACAATCATGGGAAAGACTGCTGACCTGACAGTTGTGCAGAAAACCATCATTGACACCCTCCATAAGGAGGGAAAGCCTCAAAAAGGTAATTGCAAAAGAAGTTGGATGTTCCCAAAGTGCTGTATCAAAGCACATTAATAGAAAGTTATGTAGAAGGGAAAAGTGTGGAAGAAAAAGGTGCACAAGCAGCAGGGATGACCACAGCCTGGAGAGGATTGTCAGGAAAAGGCCATTCAAAAGTGTTGGGGACTTTCACAAGAGCCACCACACATAGACGGATCCTGGACATGGGCTTCGAATGTCGTATTCCTCTTGTCAAGCCACTCCTGAACAACAAACAACATCAGAAGCGTCTTACCTGGGCTAAAGAAAAACAGACCTGGTCTGTTGCTCAGTGGTCCAAAGTCCTCTTTTCTGATTATAGCAAATTTTGCATCTCATTTGGAAACCAAGGACCTAGAGTATGGAGGAAGAATGGAGAGGCACACACTGCAAGATGCTTAAAGTCCAGGGTGAAGTTTCCACAGTCTGTGTTGATTTGGGGAGCCATATATCTGCTGGTGTTGGTCCACTGTGCTTCATTAAGTCCAGGGTCAACGCAGCCATCTACCAGGAGATTTTGGAGCACTTCATGCTTCCTTCCGCAGACAAGCTCTATGGGGATGCTGACTTCATTTTCCAGCAGGATTTGGCACCTGCCCACACTGCCAAAAGCACCAAAACCTGGTTCAATGACTGTTGGATTACTGTGCTTGATTGGCCAGCAAATTTGCCTGACCTGAACCCCATAGAGAATCTATGGGGCATTGCCAAGAGAAAGATGAGAGACATGAGACCGAACATTGCAGAAGAGCTGAAGGCCGCTATTGAAGCATCCTTGTCTTCCATAACACCTCAGCAGTGCCACAGGCTGATAGCTTCCATGCCACGCCGCATTGAGGCAGTAATTGCTGCAAAAGGGGCCCAAACCAAGTACTGAGTACATACAGTATGCATGCTTATACTTTTCAGAGGTCCGATATTGTTCTATGTACAATCCTTGTTTTATTGATTGCATATAATATTCTAATTTTCTGAGATTGTGGATTTGGGGTTTTCATGAGCTGTAAGCCATATTCATCACAATTATGACAAATAACGGCTTGAACTATCTTGCTTTGCATGTAATGAGTCTATCTCATATATTAGTTTCTCCTTTTAAGTTGCATTAGTGAAATAAATGAACTTTTGCACAATATTCTAATTTTTCGAGTTTCACCTGTATATGTATATATAAATATGGCTACTATTTTTTTTATTTAAAAATAAGATTTTTGTATGGAATGGAATACCATTTTGCATGGTTCCTTCTAAAATATTGGAAAATGGATTGAGAAGAAGGACAAAATAAAAACATTAAAGGTACATGACACTTGTTTTTTTATGATAATGACAGAAAGTACAATTAAAAAAAAATTCCCAATTTGTTTTTTATTATCAAATTTACTTCTCCAGGTATTGATTGTTGAAAAAAAGTAGGTAGGCTCAGGACATTGCATGTTTAAAATACTATATGGCAACAGCTATGTTTTTGAGCACTTTTGTAAAGGGAAGGTGCTGTTTTTAATTGTATGATCTACCTGAATCACAAAAGACAAATTCTGTGTTTCATGTCCCTTTAATGAAGATACATATAATTATAAAAAACATAAACAGAGACATATTTTAGAGGTCAGTCATAATGGGACTACTTGCAGCCATGAAAATTGTATACATTAAATCACTGAAGCAAAGATCAGTATGATTAGTGGACAGAAGTCCTTGAAAGATGAGAGACAGGAAATGAAGAATCCGAAGACATGTAGATCAAGGGAGGGAGTCTAACATAGAATAAGTTCTTAAAGTTCCTTGGAAATAAACTTGGAAGATTTGAAAGCCATACTGCAAAGGCCTTGCTATAATTAATGTTCTTACAGTGATAAGGAAAAAACCCACTGCCCCAAATGGTTTCACATTGCTCTGCACTAGCTTAAAGCCCACAGATGTTTGCATTTCCTACACTAAATCACTTTCTACGTTTACTTGTCAGGGAAAGGATACTAATAGCAAGAAGACTGGTGGATTGAAATAGGAAGGAGGATATATGAAGAACAGCATTATCAAACTAGTGCATGCACCCTGTGACCTCAATAACAACAAGGTGACGCCTTCCTATGCCAACTGATTACACTATCGTAGATTCATGAAAAATTATGAATTGGAAAGAAAAGTTTTGTTTTTTTTGTGTGCAAGAAAACGCTTTCTTGTACATTAGTTTATTTTAGGGTCAGTAAACTTCAATGTTTATTCCCTATAAAATGTTTAATTATGCATTATAAAAAAATGTAACTGTTTCATTTAATTGTGCCCCCTTTTCCTGTAAATAAATTATGAAAACTGTTAAATACAGGCTATAAAAATAATAAAATTCACGTAATCTGCACATCATTTTAACAACATTTGTTGTATCACATTCTAGCATTCAATGGGTTAAGAACTCCTGTAAAGTGGTTACTAAGCCCATTTAAACGTACATTAAACACTAAATACATTTTATAAGCATAATGTGCTGGGTGCGGTCATGTTGAAATCTAGCTTTCACTACTGACCTGTTTGCACATGTGCACTAACTCTCCTTCAGATACCTGCTGTGTAACTTAGGTTCCATAATGGCAGTACCCATGATTAAAGGGAGGTGCAAGAAATATATTTGTCTTTTAGTGTCCCTTTAAAGGCATTCCCTAGAGCAAGGATCTGTCTGATATGGAGTGTTTTCTTAAGGTGATTTAAAAGAAATACATTAAACCAATGTTTAATTCACCAATAATTTTAGAAGTCCCTTAACAAACCGGTCAGTGTTAGGGACAGATACAGATATTTATTTCAGAGCTAGACAAATTTGTATCAATTTAGGGGCATGCAAGAAACTTTAGGAGCCTGTTAGAAGAGAAGTTAATCTAAAAAATGAAATATAAATATGAGCCATGGTAAAGTTTTCAGCTCTAATTCTACTTAGAAAAAAGTAACTGTTTCATTAGGTTAAAATACTCCAAAAAAAAACCTCTGTTTAAACTTTAGTGGGAGAAACAATTTAAATCCATATTTTATTCTAGATCCATTTTTCAAGATCAAGGATTGTACCCATTTTATAACACATAACCTGGAGGGATTTATCTAACAAACACCTAGATTTAGAGTTCTGCGTTAGCATTCAAAAGCAGCGTTAAGGGCTCCTAACACTGCTTTTTACCGCCCGCTGGTATTTAGAGTCAGCCAGAAAAGGGTCTAACGCTCACTTCCAAGCTGCGACTTTTCCATACCGCAGATCCCCTTACGCCAATTGCGTAGCCTATCTTTTCAATGGGATCTTCCTAATGCCGGTATTTAGAGTCTTGGCTGAAGTGACCGGTAGACCCTCTACCGACAAGACTCCAGCCGCAGAAAAAAGTCAGTAGTTAAGAGCTTTCTGGGCTAACGCCGGTTTATAAAGCTCTTAACTACTGTGCTATAAAGTACACTAACACCCATAAACTACCTATGTACCCCTAAACCGAGGTCCCCCCACATCACCGCCACTCTAATAAAATTCTTTAACCCCTTATCTGCCGACCGCACACCGCCGTCACCTACATTATCCCTATGTACCCCTAATCTGCTGCCCCTAACATCGCCAACACCTACATAATATTTATTAACCCCTAATCTGCCCCTCCCAATGTTGCCACTACCTTACCTACACTTATTAACCCCTAATCTGCCGACCGGACCTAGCCACTACTCTAATAAATGTATTAACCCCTAAACCGCCTCACTCCTGCCTCGCAAACCCTATAATAAATATAATTAACCCCTTATCTGCCCTCACTAACATCGCCGACACCTAACTTCAAGTATTAACCCCTAATCTGCCGACCGGACCTCGCCGCTACTCTAATAAATGTATTAACCCCTAAAGCTAAGTCTAACCCTAACCCTAACCCCCCCTTAAATTAAATATAATTTTAATCTAACGAAATAAATTAAATATAATTAACTAAAGTCTTCCTATTTAAAACTAAATACTTACCTGTAAAATAAACCCTAATATAGCTACAATATAACAAATAATTATATTGTAGCTATTTTAGGATTTATATTTATTTTACAGGCAACTTTGTATTTATTTTAACTAGGTACAATAGTTATTAAATAGTTATTTACTATTTAATAGCTACCTAGTTAAAATAATTACCATATTACCTGTAAAATAAATCCTAACCTAAGTTACAATTAAACCTAACACTACACTATCAATAAATTAATTAAATCAATTAACTACAAGTACCTACAATTAAATAAACTAAACTAAATTACAAAAAAAACAAACACTAAATTACAAAAAAAAAAAGATTACAAGGATTTTAAGCCAATTACACCTACTCTAAGCCGCCTAATAAAATAACAAAGCCCCCCAAAATAAAAAAATTCCCTACCCTAATCTAAATTAAAATAGTTAACAGCTCTATTACCTTACCAGCCCTTAAAAGGGCTTTTTGCGGGGCATGCCCCAAAGAAATCAGCTCTTTTGCCTGTAAAAAAAACACAATACCACCCCCCAAATTACATCCCACCACCCACATACCCCTACTCTAACCCAAACCCCCCTTAAATAAACCTAACACTACCCCCCTGAAGATCTCCCTACCTTGAGTCGTCTTCACTCAGCCGAGCACCGATGGACCAAAAGAAGATATCCGGAGCGGCAGAAGTCTTCATCCTATCCGGGCAGAAAAGGACATCCGGACCGGCAGACATCTTCATCCAAGCGGCATCTTCTATCTTCATCCATCTGATGAGGAGCGGCTCCATCTTCAAGACCTCTGGCGCGGAACATCCTCTTCCTACCGACAACTACCGATGAATGAAGGTTCCTTTAAGTGACGTCATCCAAGATGGCGTCCCTCGAATTCCGATTGGCTGATAGGATTCTATCAGACAATCGGAATTAAGGTAGGAAAAATCTGATTGGCTGATTGAATCAGCCAATCAGATTCAAGTTCAATCGGATTGGCTGATCCAATCAGCCAATCAGATTGAGCTCGCATTCTATTGGCTGATCGGAACAGCCAATAGAATGCAAGCTCAATCTGATTGGCTGATTGGATCAGCCAATTGGATTGAACTTCAATCTGATTGGCTGATTCAATCAGCCAATCAGATTTTTCCTACCTTAATTCCGATTGGCTGATAGAATCCTATCAGCCAATCGGAATTCGAGGGACGCCATCTTGGATGACGTCACTTAAAGGAACCTTCATTCGTCGGTAGTCGTCGGTAGGAAGAGGATGTTTTGCGCCGGAGGTCTTGAAGATGGAGCCGCTCCTCGTCGGATGGATGAAGATAGAAGATGCCGCTTGGATGAAGATGTCTGCCGGTCCGGATGTCCTCTTCTGCCCGGATAGGCTGAAGACTTCTGCCGCTCCTGATGTCTTCTTTTGGTCCATCGGTGCTTGGCTGAGTGAAGACGACTCAAGGTAGGGAGATCTTCAGGGGGTAGTGTTAGGTTTATTTAAGGGGGGTTTGGGTTAGAGTAGGGGTATGTGGGTTGTAATGTTGGGGGGTGGTATTGTGTTTATTTTTACAGGCAAAAGAGCTGATTTCTTTGGGGCATGCCCCGCAAAAAGCCCTTTTAATTTAGATTAGGGTAGGGAATTTTTTTATTTTGGGGGGCTTTGTTATTTTATTAGGGGGCTTAGAGTAGGTGTAATTAGCTTAAAATTCTTGTAATCTTTTTTATTTTTTGTAATTTAGTGTTTGTTTGTTTTTGTAATTTAGTTTACTTTATTTAATTGTAGGTACTTGTAGTTAATTGATTTCATTTATTTATTGATAGTGTAGTGTTAGGTTTAATTGTAACTTAGGTTAAGATTTATTTTACAGGTAATTTGGTAATTATCTTAACTAGGTAGCTATTAAATAGTAAATAACTATTTAATAGCTATTGTACCTAGTTAAAATAAATACAAAGTTGCCTGTAAAATAAATATAAATCCTAAAATAGCTACAATATAATTATTTGTTATATTGTAGCTATATTAGGGTTTATTTTACAGGTAAGTATTTAGTTTTAAATAGGAAGACTTTAGTTAATAATATTTAATTTATTTCGTTAGATTAAAATTATATTTAACTTAGGGGGGTGTTAGGGTTAGACTTAGCTTTAGGGGTTAATACATTTATTAGAGTAGCGGCGAGGTCCGGTCGGCAGATTAGGGGTTAATACTTGAAGTTAGGTGTCGACGATGTTAGTGAGGGCAGATTAGGGGTTAATACTATTTATTATAGTGGCAGTGAGGTCCGGTCGGCAGATTAGGGGTTAATAAGTGTAGGTAGGTAGCGGCGACGTTGGGGGCGGCAGATTAGGGGTTAATAAATATAATATAGGGGTTGGCGATGTTAGGGGCTGCAGATTAGGAGTACATAGCTATAATGTAGGTTGCGGCGGTGTCCGGAGCGGCAGATTAGGGGTTAATAATATAATGCAGGGGTCAGCGATAGTGGGGGCGGCAGATTAGGGATTAATAAGTGTAAGGTTAGGGTTTTTTAGACTCGGGGTAACTGTTAGGGTGTTAGGCGCGGACTTAGAAACTGTTTCCCCATAGAAAACAATGGGGCTGAGTTAGGAGCTTAACGCTGCTTTTTTGCAGGTGTTAGGTTTTTTTTGAAGCCCAAACTGCCCCATTGTTTCCTATGGGGATATCGTGCACGAGCACGTTTTTCCAGCTAGCCACTACCGTAAGCAACGCTGGTATTGAGAGTTGAAGTGGCAGTAAATATGCCTGTACGCTCCCTTTTTGGAGCCTAACGCAGCCCTTCAGAGAACTCTAAATACCAGCGTTATTTAAAAGGTGCGGGGGGAAAAAAACACGCGTAGCTAACGCACCCTTTTGGCCGCAAAACTCTAAATCTAGGCGAAAGATTTTCATTGTAGTGCATAAAGAATTGTAATTAACAACAGTATACATGCAAGGAGGATTAAAGTCTATAATCCCTTTTCGGCAGAGGTGGCAAAACATTTTGAGAGTGTGTGCTGAAAATGGTGATAAAATTCTTTAAAAATGTTAGGTGCAGATTATACCTTTTTAAAATGCTAAGGTACATTAAAGATACAATAAAAATAAACAATACATTCTAAAGCACTTAAACCCACATGACAAATTGGTGTTTTAGACATTGGATTTGTGTCCTGTCCTCTTTAAAAGGGATCAATCTTTGTTAGTGAATACTAGTAGGGTAAGCCAGGATAAATTATTATGTTACTGCTATATTGTAGGGGCAGACTTTATTTGTACATAATTATATGAGTTCCTAGTTGTGTCAGTCTATTGAAAGCTGATTTGTTAGCTAGCATTTAGGAAACTGCAAATTTATATGTAGTAAGTAGAACAGAGACTTGAAGTGCCTGTGTAATTATTCCAATGAAAAAGAACAAAAAAAAAAGGTTTAAACTGAAAGGAAATCAGAAAATAAATTTCCCTCTAACAATACCTAATTAGAAATATTGTTAATTGTTGTTTACTGCGCTAGAAGAACTGGGAAGAAATCCAAGTGCATTAATAAGCATTTAGTATTCACTTAGCGAAGTACTTATTAGGCAGTGTGATAATCAACAATCTCTGCTTTTCTACTTGAGCTATTTCAGGTGGCACATATGCAAGGTTAGTAGTAAGGAACTCCAAAACTTACCTAATAGAATAATTAACAAAGTTCAATTTGATTGCTACTCACATCAAATGCTGAGTTATATCATTAATCATGAACCAAAGAGAACAAATGTCTTGAAAATGTAAGGTCACACTTACGGAGAAAGGTACAAACAAACGGTAGGGGGCTGATATGGTTCCATTACAAACCGAAACGGAGATACGTTTTTAAGCATTCATTTAATACTTATTTTACATAATATAATGCCAATAAATGAAAGCAGCTATAAAGGCTACAAACGTTTGCAATTTTACTCTCACACTCCTAGATACAACTTTGTGGGTCACCTTATTAGACACCCATGAATCAATTGTACAATAGAATATATTTCTTGTAATTTAATGTACATTCAAACCAATATCAGGTAAATGTCCTTTTAAGTTATTTCTTTATGTATACATAGTGCCTATCAGCAATTAAACCCATAATGGCACAAGATATGGAAAAAAAAAAATTATTATACAAGATTTAAAAAGTGCCATATTTCGGGTCTTTCAAAGCTAGAACACTCCAAGGATACAGCTTTTAAAAGCAACATTCAACATGTTTGCCCAATGTCTTTTGTTGTATCCAGAGGCCTGGGAATCACAGGACAAATCATTACAATGTGAACTGAAAAACTCAAGAATATTGCAACATACTGTAGCACGTGGATATACAGTATGTCCCTATTAGAAGAGTGGAAAAAACGCAATAAGAAAAGCAAGTAAATAATGAATGCATGTAGCAGTGGGTTTTTCTTATACTTAAATAAACATTTTAGGCCCCATTTCAGAAAGTGTGTGCAGACAAGGTTCTAGACAGGGATGCAGCATCCTCTGGAGGACGTTACGATTGCACAAGAACTAACTTGTGCAACCCCACCCCACACTCTACAAAAAAAAAATTGTCTTAAATTTAGCATTGTTTTGTGCTAAATCTTAAATAACCCCCTGTGCCTGAACACAGTGTTATCTATATGGCCCATGTGTACTTTCTGTCTCTTTGTGTTGAAAAGAGATTTAAAAAGCCTGTGATAAGAGGCCAAGGCTTAGAAATTAACATATGAGCCTACCTATGTTTAGTTTAAACTAAAAATACCAAGAGAAAAAAGCAAATTTGATGATAAAAGTAAATTGGAAACTTGATTCAAATGAAAAGTCCTATCTGAATAATGAAAGTTTAATTTATACTAGACTGTCCCTTTAAATTTTATGCACTACACATTTATTTTGAGGTGAGGTTAATCCATAGTTTTTGTTACTGTACTACAAGACAAGATCTGATCAGACTAACTGCACTAGAGTATTAAGCAGCATAGTTGGCTTATACATTTCTTATGCAATTGGGCATTTTTATGCTAACAAAATGTTAAAAGAGGGACAGTAGAAGATTGAGAATTAGAAAGCCTACATTGAGAAATAAAAAATATTTTTGTGCAATGTTTAACCAAAAGCAAACCTCAAGTGAAGATGATTTGCATAGATTGCTTGTTTGTTAATATCTTTCATCTAATCTTTATATTGGATATATTTTTAAAATATAAAACTGCAAAATAAACTAACTACCATAGAAGACAGAGAACCTTGATGATAATATGAAATATCACAGGTTTCAAGGCTAAATGTTGTCATTTTTTGGATATTCATGGCACTACATTAGAGATCAAACTTAAATGCATCAAGTAAATGTATGAAACTATATGTCTCAACTAACACACATATCTACAGTACTTCACTTTAATAAATATGATCAATGCATGACAAATTGACAAGATATATTTACACTGGTAAGGAAACTACATATGCATTCTTCTAAAGGCCACTACTTCATGCTAATTCTTTAAGACCTCTCAGTAGCCTTTGACACTGTTGACCATCCACTGCTTCTCCAGACCCTTCAATCTTTGTGTATTTGTGACACAGCTCTACTGCGTCCCTATACCTACCTTTATAACTGTTCCTTTAGTGTATCCTCCTCCCCTATACCCCTCTCTGTTGGGGTACTTTAAGGCTCAGTTCTAGGTCCCCTTCTTCTCTCAGTCTACACATCATCACTAGGCTCTTTAATTAAGTCTTTGTGGGTTTCTGTATAATCTTTATGCTGATGACACCCAAATCTACCTTTCTGAATCAGATATTTCCTCTTCCCTGCTGACTTGTGTCACCAGTTGTCTAGCTAATATCTCCTCCTGGATGGCATCTCACTACCTAAAGCTGAACCTCTATGCCGGCCTCGTGTAGTCGGTTGTGGAGGGTGAGGTGGGAGACAGTGTCAAATGCTGCTGAGAGGTCTAGGAGAATGAGGGCGGCGGTCTCTCCTCAGTCGAGTAGGGTGAGGATGTCATCTGTGGCGGCGAGGAGGGCGGTCTCGGTGCTGTGGTTGCTCCTGAAACCGGATTGGGAGGGGTCCAGGGTGTGGTTGGCTTCGATGTAGTCAACGAGTTGCGCGTTGATGGACTTCTCAATGACTTTGGCCGCAAAGGGGAGCAAAGAGATTGGGCAGTAGTAGTTCTTCGGATCATTGGGTTCAGTCGTGGGTTTTTTCAGTAGGGGTTTTAATTCTGTGTGCTTCCAGTCATCCGGGAAGGTGCTGGTTTCGATGGAGCAGTTGATGGTGCTGCAGAGCTCGGGGGCGATGGTGTCACCCGCTTTGTTGAAAATGTGATGCGGGCATAGGTCCGAGGGTTGCCCGGAGTGGATTGATCTCATGATTCTGATAGTGTCCTCTGTGGTGAGGGGGCTCCAGATGGTCAGTGGGGGGTAGGCGGTGGTGTATTTGGGTGAGGTATTGGTGGGAGTTGGTGGGTAGGCGGTGGTGGGTGAGTTCTGGGGTGTGAAGCTGTCATAGATGTCAACGATCTTGCAGTAGAAGTACATTGCAAGGTTATCCCAGAGGTCCTGGGAGGGCGGGATGTTGTTGGTGTCGCTGTTGGGATTGGAGAATTCCTTGATGACTGTGAATAGCTCCTTGCTGTTGTTGACGTTGGCATTGATTCTATCTTGGATGGCTGTCTTCTTGGTGGTTTTGATGAGGTGGTGGTGGGTAGTGATGGGTTCTTTGTAGGCTGTTTTATTTGAGGGGGTCTTGCTGGATCTCTAGGTCCTTTCCAATCGCCTGCAGTGGCGTTTGGAGTCCTGGAGGGCAGGGGTGAACCAACTAGCCTTGTTGGTGGGTTGGCGGTTGGACGGTTTCTTGAGAGGGGCAAGGGTGTTGGCGCAGTCTGTGAGCCAGTGGTGGAGGTTGCGGGCAGAGGAGTTGGCATCTGTGGAGGTAGCTGGGGGGCACTTGTTCAGGGTGGAGTGCAGTTGGTCTTCGGTGATGTTGTTCCAGTTTCTGCGGGGTGGGTGGTGCTGCCGGAGGTGTGTGGTGGGTTTGTTGAAGGAGAAATGTATGCAATGGTGGTCGGTCCAATGGAGTTCGGTGATGTGGTTGACCGAGATGTGGTTGCCTGCAGAGAAGATAGGGTCAAGTGTGTGTCCGGCTAAGTGGGTTGGGGAGTTGACGAGTTGCTTTAGTCCGAAGGTTCCAAGGTTTTCTAAGAGGTTGGCAGTGTTGTGGTCACTGGGGTTGTCTAGGTGGAAGTTGAGGTCACCGAGGAGGATGTAGTCTGTTGAGGGGAGGGCGTGGGGTGCGATGAGGTCAGTGATGGAGTCACAGAAGGCAGGACGAGGTCTGTGAGGTCTGTAGATGAGGGTGCTACGGAGGGTAGTGTTGGGACTGACCTGGATCTTGAAGTGTAGGTGTTCCAAGCCTGGTGAGTGGTAGTCGGAGCTGGTTGTTACGTGGAGGGAGTGTTTGTGGACGATGGCGATGCCTCCTCCCGGTTGGTTGCTGCGGTCCTTGTGGGAGATCTTGTATCCGTCGGGGATGGCGATGTCCGGTGTTGGTGTGGGGTTCAGCCAGGTTTCAGTAAGGAAGGCAACATCTGGGGAGGTGGAGTTGAGCAGGTTCCAGATTTCTACGGCGTGCTTGCGGACGGAGCGGGTGTTGAGGAGGATGCAGTTGAGGTGGTTGCGGTTGTTTTTGCGTGAGGTGACTGGCAGGTTAGTGGTTCGGAGGGAGGAGAAGGCGTGTGAGGTGACTGGCAGGTTAGTGGTTCGGAGGGAGGAGAAGGCGCAGTTGCGGCAGGTGAAGGGTCCTATGGTGTTCGTCGGGGATGCGTGGTGGCAGGCAGATGATCTACCGGTGTTGAGATGGAGGAGGGTGCTGGCGTCGTAGTGGCGGTGGTTGTGGGAGCCAGGGTTAGTTGCGCTGGACGCGGTCCAGGCATGGATGGACGCAGGCGGGCTTGCCTTTGGTGCGCCAGCGCCGCACCCGCCGAGTGCAGCCGCTGCGCGGTTGCGCAACAACTTCCATTAAATAGGTGTTGGGAGGCGGGGGAGGGCAGTGGCTGTGGCATGGGAGAGACAAGCAGAAAGGAGAGCAGGCTAGAAGAGGCTGCAGTCTCAGAGTAAGGCAGCAGCAACTTCCATTAAATAGGTGCTGGGAGGTGGGAGGGCTGGGAGGCGGGGGGAGGGCAGTGGCTGTGGCATGGGAGAGACAAGCAGAAAGGAGAGCAGGCTAGAAGAGGTTGAGGTCTCAGAGTAAGGCAGCAGCAACTTCCATTAAATAGGTGCTGGGAGGTGGGAGGGCTGGGAGGCAGGGGGCAGTGTCTGTTGGAAGAAAGTTAACAAAGGGAGTTACCTGTGCTGTGCTGGTAGGCGGGGAGAGGGCAGTGGCTGTGGCATGGGAGAGACAAGCAGAAAGGAGAGCAACCCCACCCCACACTCTACAAAAAAACAATTGCGCACAAGCTTGGGTTGTCTATGACACTGGTCAGGTGAGTCTGGGTTCCTTTTTTAATTCCACCACCACTGAGGTAGTGGAGAGGTGAGATGGTGAAAAGGTTAGGAGGTTAGGAATCAACTGTCTTATGTGCTTGCACTGCAGCCACATTTGCATCTTCAAAAATTGTGCCCTTTATGAAATCCAATTGTTGGGACTATTCTAGGTTTCAACTTTTTAAGATAGCATGGTCTGATATGACATTTTCAAATTATGAGCCCTCTGAATACAATAAAGCTACAATGGTGTGCAGTTCCACTTGAAGTATTTACACACGCACAGCTTTTTAAATGATGGTCAAATAAGCAAAATAGAAAGAAAGAAAGAAAGAAAGAAAGAAAGAAAGAAAGAAAGAAAGAAAGAAAGAAAGAAAGAAAGAAAGAAAGAAAGAAAGAAAGAAAGAAATTCTGTTTCTTATCCGGATCACCAAAAAAAGTTTAAAATACTAACACATAGATTATGAGTTTTGCGTTACCAAGGGTGCGGTGTTCACTCACAGTTTTCCCTCACCACTCACCCGGCATTAGCCGCAAAAAGTTGAGCGTAGAGCAGAATTTAGCTCCACATCTCACCTCAATACCAGGGCTGCTTACGGTAGCGGTAAGCTGGCTAAACGTGCTCGTGCACGATTTCCCCATAGGAATCAATGGGGCAGTTTCGGCTGAAAAAAAACCTAACACCTGCAAAAAAGCAGCGTTCAGCTCCTAAAGCAGCCCCCATTGATTCCTATGGGGAAAATACATTTATGTCTACACCTAACACCCTAAAATGAACCCTGAGTCTAAACACCCCTAATCTTACACTTATTAACCCCTAATCTGCCGCCCCCGACATCGCCGACACCTACATTATATTATTAACCCCTAATCTGCCGCTCCGGACACCGCCGCCACCTACATTATCCCTATGAACCCATAATCTGCCGCCCCCAACCTCGCCGCCACTATAATAAAGTTATTAACCCCTAAATCTAAGTCTAACCCTAAACCTAACCCCCCCTAACTTAAATATAATTTAAATAAATCGAAATAAAATTACTACAATTAACTAAATTATTCCTATTTAAAACTAAATACTTACCTGTAAAATAAACCCTAAGCTAGCTACAATATAACTAATAATTACATATGTAGCTATTTTAGGATTTGACGTCACAGCTTAATTCCTGCCTTTAGCGGCCTCTAGCGTTAGAGCCGAGGTTTAACTCTAAAAAAGATTTACTCAAGCAAGTGACTGATGAGTTCATTTATATAAAAGCCGTAATTTAAGTTAGACATGTTTTTTTAGAATAAGATCCTGCTGCTTTTATATTTTAGGTACAATAGTTATTAAATAGTAATTAACTATTTAAGAACTACCTAGCTAAAATAAGTACAAATTTACCTGTAAAATAAACCTTAACCTAAGTTACAATTACACCTAACACTACACTATAAATAAATTAATTACCTAAATTAAATTAAACTAATTACAATTAAATAAAATAAAGTACAAAAAAACACTAAATTACAAAAAATAATAAAATAATTACAAGAATTTTAAACTAATTACACCTACTCTAATCCCCCTAATAAAATAAAAAAGCCCCCCAAAATAATAAAAAGCCCTACCCTATACTAAATTACAAATAGCCCTTAAAAGGGCCTTTTGCGGGGCATTGCCCCAAAGTAATCAGCTCTTTTACCTGGAAAAAAAATTACAATACCCCCCCCAACATTAAAACCCACCACCCACACACCCAACCCTACTCTAAAACCCACCCAATCCCCCCTTAATAAAACACTACCCCCTTGAAGATCACCCTACCTTGAGACGTCTTCACCCAACCGGGCAGAAGTGGTCCTCCAGACGGCCAGAAGTCTTCATCCGATCCGGGCAGAAGACTTCTGGCCGTCTGGAGGACCACTTCTGCCCGGTTGGGTGAAGACGTCTCAAGGTAGGGTGATCTTCAAGGGGGTAGTGTTAGGTTTTATTAAGGGGGGATTGGGTGGGTTTTAGAGTAGGGTTGGGTGTGTGGGTGGTGGGTTTTAATGTTGGGTGGTATTGTAATTTTTTTTCCAGGTAAAAGAGCTGATGACTTTGGGGCAATGCCCCACAAAAGGCCCTTTTAAGGGCTATTTGTAATTTAGTATAGGGTAGGGCTTTTTTTATTTTGGGGGGCTTTTTATTTTATTAGGGGGATTAGAGTAGGTGTAATTAGTTTAAAATTCTTGTAATTATTTTATTATTTTTTGTAATTTAGTGGGGGGGGTTTTTGTACTTTAGTTTATTTTATTTAATTGTAATTAATTTAATTTAATTTAGGTAATTAATTTATTTATAGTGTAGTGTTAGGTGTGATTGTAACTTAGGTTAGGGTTTATTTTACAGGTAAATTTGTACTTATTTTAGCTGGGTAGTTATTAAATAGTTAATAACTATTTAATAACTATTGTACCTAGTTAAAATAAATACAAACTTGCCTGTAAAATAAAAATAAATCCTAAAATAGCTACAATGTAATTATTAGTTATATTGTAGCTATCTTAGGGTTTATTTTATAGGTAAGTATTTAGTTTTAAATATGACTAATTTAGTTAATTGTAGTTATTTTATTTTGATTTATTTAAATTATATTTAAGTTAGGGGGGTTAGGTTTATGGTTAGACTTAGATTTAGGGATTAATACATTTAATATAGTGGTGGCGACATTGTGGGCGGAAGATTAGGGGTTAATAAATGTAGGTAGGTGTCGGCGATGTTAGGGACGGCAGATTAATAAAATGTAACTAGTGTTTGCGAGGCGGGAGTGCGGCGGTTTAGGGGTTAATATATTTATTACAGTGGCGGCGATGTCCGGTTGGCAGATTAGGGGTTAAAAAATGTATTTAAGTGTTTGCGATTTGGGGGGGCCTCGGTTTAGGGGTTAATAGGTAGTTTATGGGTGTTAGTGTACTTTTTAGCACTTTAGTTAAGAGTTTTATGTTACGGCGTTAGCCCATAAAACTCTTAACTACTGACTTTTAAATGCGGTAGGAGTCTTCACAGGAGAGGGTGTACCGCTCACTTTTTCAAAGACTCGTAATACCGGCATTAGGCAAATCCCATTAAAAAGATAGGAAACACAATTGACGTAAGTGGATTTGCGGTATGCTCGAGTCGCGGAAAAAAAGTGAGCGATACACCTGTACCTGCCAGACTCGTAATACCAGCGGGCGTTAAAAAGCAGCGTTGGGACCTCTCAACGCTGCTTTTTAAGGCTAACGCAAGACTCGTAATCTAGCAGTAAATAAATTTACTTAAATTTTTTGAAAATTACAATGTGAAAAATCTATTTTTTTCTTCCATTTTCATTCTCCCTGAAATTTTGCTGATACCGTAAATATTATGGGGCAGACGATTGCTTTGTTTTGTGGGAAAAACCCTCAATTTACTTTTAAAGATATAGGGCCAGATTACAACTGGAGTGCTATTTAGCGCTTTTGCTAGAGCGCTAATTGTGCTAGAAGTAAACTTTTTGCGCACATCGGGTTGTGCCTATATTATGAGTTGAACGTAAAAAGCTATTGCTCTTGCACTAACCTGATGTACGTAAAAAGTCGAACTTAGGATATCGCATACGCAACAACCTATTCCCCCATAGAAGTCAATGGAGCAAAATAGTGTGGGGGGGGAAACTAACACCCCACTCGTGCGCAAATCCGATCGCATTTTCTCAAGTGCGATAACCCGACATGAAAATATGAATATTTCACATTCCAATGTTCTTCACAAAGCAGAATATGTTCTTCTTATTCATAAATATATATTTCTACATATATCTGATGGCATTTTGGTACAATGTATATTTATACATATATACATGATTAAAAATGAATATTGCATAAATATGCTTTTACATATTTTCATCTACTTAACTGCAAAGGGCTCCAATTCTATTTATGTCTACATATGTATTTTTGTGTTTATATGTGTATATATGTCTGTAAATACATATATACACATATAAATACATATTTACACATATACATATCCATCTTTAGACATGTATATGTATGTATGTCTATGTTAAATCCCTTTGCCTCCCTTTTGTTTCCCTAACACCTGAGATTTCATATCTTTGAGCCCTTATGATTTTTTTGTACAATATGTTTTTAATAATTTTTATTAGATTGTGTTATTGTGTAACTGTATTGTGTAATATCTTTTTGATTTGTGACACTTTTTTGTTTTACAAAACAGTTAACCACAGCTCTGAGGACACGCTAACCCGACGAGCGTTAACTTCAATTTCGCTAAAGCAATTGTGTTTACTTTTATTTTGTAATATGAGAGCAATTTAACTTGCATGCATACGAACTCGAAAACCCAATATATATATATATATGCTAATTTCTTAGACCTTGAAGCCCACCACTTTCATTTTAACAGTTTTTCACCACTAGAGGGTGTTAGTTCACATATTTCATATAGATAACACTGTGTTCGTGCACATGAAGTAATCTGGGAGCAGGCACTGATTGGCTAGACTGCAAGTCTGTCAAAAGAACTGAAAATGGGGCAGTTTGCAGAGGCTTAGATACAAGATAATCACAGAGGTTAAAAGTATATTAATATAACTGTGTTGGTTATGCAAAACTGGGAAATGGGTAATAAAGGGATTATCTATCTTTTAAAACAATAAAAATTCTGGTGTAGACTGTCCCTTTAAATGCATCAAGTAAATGTATGAAACTATATGTCTCAACTAAAACATATACCTACACAACTTCACTTTAATAAATATGATCAATGCATGACAAATTCAAAGATATATTTACACTGGTAAGGAAACTGCATACACATTCTTCTAAAGGCCACTACTTCATGTTAATTCTTTAAGACCTCTCAGTAGCCTTTGACACTGTTGACCATCCACTGCTTCTCCAGACCCTTCAATCTTTGTGTATTTGTGACACAGCTCTACTGCGTCCCTATACCTACCTTTATAACTGTTCCTTTAGTGTATCCTCCTCCCCTATACCCCTCTCTGTTGAGGTACTTTAAGGCTCAATTCTAGGTCCCCTTCTTCTCTCAGTCTATACATCATCACTAGGCTCTTTAATTAAGTCTTTGTGGGTTTCTGTATCATCTTTATGCTGATGACACCCAAATCTACCTTTCTGAATCAGATATCTCCTCTTTGCCTGCTGATTTGTGTCACCAGTTGTCTAGCGAATATCTCTTCCTGGATGACATCTCACTATCTAAAGCTGAACCTCTATAAAATGTATCTCCTTCTATTTCCTCCCTTTAATAATCTCCCCATTCCCAAAATCTCACTTACTGTGGACAACTCTGCAATTACCTTTACCCCTCAGGCCCACTGCCTTCTGGTCACACTTGACTCAGAAGTTTCTTTTGCTCCCCACAATAAGTCCTTAGCTAACTCCTGCTGCTTCCACTATAAAAATATCTCTAATATTTGTCACTTCACTAAAGACACAACTAAGATGCTTATCCACTGCCTTATCATTTACTGCTTTGACTACTGCAATTATGTCTTCTATGGTCTCCATCACTACCACCTGTTAGCACTGCAATCCATTATGAATGACTCTGCCAGGTTCATCTTCCTTAAGCACAACTTTGCATCTGCTGCACCTCTTTGCCAACATCTCCACTGACATCTCTTAGCCTCAGGATAAAATTCATAATTTTGACGCTAACATACAAAGCCCTCACCAACATTGCAACCTCCTATATCTCAGCCCTTGTCTACAAATATTCCCCAACCCGCCCCCTCTGCACTGATCAAGACCTACTTCTTTCATCATTTCTTATTACTTCCTCACACTCTCGTCTGCAAGACTTTTCTAGATGCATGGAACTACTTGCCAAATTCAGTCAGACTAGTCTCAAAAACTTTGAGTGCTCTTTAAAAATATATATTTTCAGGGATGCATACAACTTACTTTAAGATGTCTCTACTATTTATGTTTCCCTCTCCCTCTACTTCCCCATGTACTTCCTTTAGATTGTAAGCTCACAAGTCTACCTGTCCTGTTGATCATTTTATGTAAAGATGTGACTCAAAGGCAGTGCCCTCTGCCCTTATGATTTATGCAATTGTAATGTTACAGAGCTGCATAATATGTTGATGCTCTATAAATAAACAATAATTATAATAATACATTTCCAGCTATACTTATAGAGATAGAGAATGGACATTTCACAAGAATATAAAATCTATTATGTTACGATGTATATGTTCTGTGTTTTTCAGAATAATGAATAAAGATGAATCTGCAAGAAATGTATGCAAGGCATTTATGAATACTAGTTGTATGTAAATGGTTTGCAATAAGTAGTGTGATGTATTTAGGCAAAAGCATTTTAGCAGCCGCACACTCTAATACACAATGAATATTGACTGAGCAGACATTGTGGAATCAAAGTACATGCTATTGTGTTGCTAAAATACTTATAGAAACATGCTTTGTGAAGACCAATACAAATAGGATAGCAAATAAATGTGATGCATATGCAAAAAAAACACAAGTGCTGATTATGGCATCTATACAAATAAGCAAGGGTGTAGCGGTCAGAAGAACATGCAGTCAAACACAAGCTGGTACAACTGGCATGCTAGCAAAAACTGTAAATATTTCAGAAGAAAGTAATTGCAATGAATGTATATATGTGTTTATAACTAAATAAAATGTTTTGAAAGATATCCAATATTTTGAAAAGCTCATTGTAAAATTTGGGCACCTGTAGTGTTATGGCAGATGTAATTCATTGCATGAATTAATACAAGACTGAGGTACCCTCATCTGAAATCTTTTTTTTTACTCTTTTCATTCTGTGCATTGGGATATTTTACTTAATAAATCCCACTACAGAGATGAAACAAATTATTAATATATATAAAAAACTAAAAAAACTAATGTATATGAAATGGGTAAACATCTGTTTTTAACAGAGCTTAAACCCATTTTATATACAGATCTACCAACAACAAATTCAAATGTAATGGGGTCCTTGACATGCTTTAAGATCAAAGGGACCCCATTATTTACCATCTTAATCTTACCCTCATCCCTTCAAAACGTGACAATGCTCTTAATGGTCTCAGAGCCCTGAGGGTCCTAAGAGATTTAATAGGACCCATGTCGGAGAATCCAAAGGCAGTAGCTATGAGGCTTATTAAAGATACCTGAATGGAGACATAAAGCAGAATCCGAGCTATTAGCAAAATCCTACCACTATCACATGCTCCTCTTAAAGAAATGTATCCAAGTGACAAATCACCATCCTGCATGAGGAAAAAAAAGGGATTAAAGCAGAAAAGAGCTACATCCTGCACCTATAAAGAGTTGTTTCCATGTTGGTTACATTTTTGTTTCCCATTTAGTATAACTAGTCTCTACCCCTAAAGAGTTACTTATGTATTGGTAGTGCTAAATTACTCCAAGCCCTGTTATTCTGTCCCCTGTATTGTATTTAAATTAAAGAACCCTTGCAAAGGTGTTTAACACATATCTAGAGTCCTGTAGCTGCAGATCTGAACACAGCCAGTAATGGTCATTGTCATGTGACTGCTGCTGCTGATAACTCACTGGCTGTTTCCTGCACTGGACTAGCATTTCTCTGCAGCTCTTGAGCAGGGCTTTAACTATAGGTTTAACCCCTTTGTGGGAGTTAAATATATAGAGTTGGAGCGTTGACTGGAAAAATTGTATGCTCTTTACCAATTAGAGCATGGATATTTTGCACTAGAATGCTCCTTTAACAATAAACACTGAAATTCACCCTTTACAGATTACAGGACGTTAACGCTTTTCTTGTTCATGTCAGAATATTCCTAAAAAGGGAGGAAAAAACAATGTTATTGACCTGTGAAAGGAAGATAATCAGTTAGAGACAGATTTACTAGATTATTTACCCTTACCCTCATGCCTTCAAATCTGGAAAGGGCTCGAAGAGGCCGCAATGCCCTCAGTGTTCTGAGAGATTTCACCGATGTCATATTGCCTTTACTAACAGCTTCTACCACCAGACATGCTACTGAAATCTGCACAGATTTAATGGAATTCAAAACGGTTGGTTAGTAGCATGCAAAAAAAAAAGTAATGTCAAAAGTGGCTTCTTGCACCTCACCATAATTTTACCTTTATTCCAAAACGATATTCTACTGGGGATCTTTTCGCATAGTAGTTCTAATATGCCAAAACGGCCATTTGCCTTGAATTTAAAACTATGATGACAATGGTTTGATACATATCAACTTAAAGGCATACTAAACCCAAATGTTGTCTTTAAAGGGACAGTAAAGTAAAAAAAAACTTTCATGTTTTAAATAGGGCATGCAATTTTAAATAACTTCCCAATTTACTTTTATCACCAATTTTGCTTTGTTCTCTTGGTATTCTTAGTTGAAAGCTAAACCTAGGAGGTTCATATGCTAATTTCTTAGACCTTAAAGACTGCCCCTAATCTGAATACATTTTGACCACTAGTGGGCATTAGTTCCCATGTTTCATATAGATAACATTTAGCTCATGCATGTAAAGTGACCTAGGAGTGAGCACTGATTGGCTAAACTGCATGTCTGTCAAAAGAACTGAAATAAGGGGGCAGTCAGCAGAAGCTTAGATACAAGATAATTACAGAGGTAAAACATGTATTATTATAACTGTGTTGGTTATGCAAAACTGGGGAATGGGTAATAAAGGGATTATCTTTCTTTTTAAACAACAAAAATTCTTTTAAGCATCTTTCTAATTTACTCCTGTTATCAATTTTTCTTAGTTCTCTTGGTATTTTTATTTGAAAAGTAGGAATGAAAGCTTATGGGCAAGCCCATTTTTGGTTCAGAACCAAGGTAGATCTTGCTGTTTGGTGGGTAAATGTAGCCAATAATCAGCACATGCTATCCAAGTTCTGAACCAAAAATGGGCGGCTCCTAAACTTTCATTTGTGCCTTTTCAAATAAAGATACCAAGAGAACAAATAAAAATTGATAATAGGAGTAAATTAGAAAGTTGCTTAAAATTGCATGCTCTATATGAATCATGAAATAAAAAATGTGGGTTTAGTATGCCTTAAATGACAAAGGCATCAACATCTTTTAATACAGCAATAACAGGCAATAAATAAACTCATTGAAGAAACAAATCACAGTATTAACCATACCTAAATTATAAAAAAAATCCTGGTATAAAAATGGTGGTAATAAAATGAGCACAGATAACACATGAAGTGCTTGTGGGCATTTTACTGATGAAATAATTTACATTTCTTGCTAATTGCCTTTTATAGCGTAACTATTCAGCAATTCACATCTAGAGCGCTACAGTTAGGTTAAAGAGATGGTAAACTTTAGCTGATCAAATGATATATATGTAATCTTTGCCATTAAAAAAAAGTATATGTGTACATTTTTTTTTAAAACTATCTGTGAAAAGGGTTAAAATCGTGCCTATAGTAATGCTTGTATTACAATGCTATGCCAGCCCACTAGGATGAACTATTTTTTTTTTAAGGACAATTCCAATGAACATCAATCAGTTGTGTGTGTCATATGACATTCTTGAAGTCCAGCCCCTTGAAAGTCCTTAGGAAGCCTATGGAGAGAGTGAGTAGGACTTCATCTATGTCACAGCCCAGCCAAAACATGAAACAAAAGGGGGGGGGGCGTACAAGAAGATACCAAGTAGGATTAAAAATGTTTTATTATAAAATATATATACACTTTTTTTAAAAAAAATGATTAAGCAGTTTGCTTGTACACTAATATAAATTTCATTGCAACATTCTTAAAGTCTGAGATTTACCATTACTTTAATACTGACAAAGCCTCATATAAGAGGTGAAACACATCTAGTCTTTTAACACATTTTTCAGATGGCTTCTACACTTTTAATGTGCATTTAATTCTTTTTTTAAAGGGTTGTGTGTGGCTATGTGTGGCTTTTCTTGGTTAATATTAAAGGAGTAAAAGTATAGCTACTCTATTAACTATAGATATATATATAGATTATTATTTTACCTATAACAACCCTCTTTTGAACCAAGTAAAATATTAAAATTTACATTAAATTTATTTTGTTTCAAAATGAAGCAGTTTAGTTTAGATTATTTTTACAGAATAATTACAAAATGTCACTTGTTACTTGACTGGCAAACACCATTTGTTTAGTTTTCTGGGGGGTGTTCTACTATGTATATAGGTGAGTATGTTAGCATCAGTATTATACCTACAGGAAAAATGGAAACTGTTAAATATATTTTATTAATTTTCCATGTGTGTTTTTGTATTCGTTTTTTTCCTCCTTCATCTGTTTGGAGTCTTATATAATAAATTAGGAAAGACTGTTCAACTGAGCTCTAACAGAACCAATGGTTTATCTTTAAAATAGGAGTTTAAATTAAAGGGACATTGTAGTAGAAAACAAAACACAATATTTAAAGGAAAAAGAGACTTAAAGGGATATTAAATCTAACATTTTCTTTCATATTGAGATATTGGGGCCAATATATTAAAATGCGGACGGACATGATACGATGTAGTGTATCATGTCTGCCGCACATCGATAAATGCTGACAGCATACGCTGTCGGCATTTATCATTGCGCAAGCGGTTCTAGGTTCAATGCCGCCCCCTGCAGATTCGCGGGCCAATCAGGGGGTGTCAATCAGCCCGAACGTATAGGATCGGGCGGATTGAAAACCACAACCTCAGAGACAGCGGACCAGATATGGAGCAGCGGTCTTCAGACCGCTGCTTCATAACTACTGTTTCTGGCAAGCCTAAAGGCTTGTGCAGAAACAGGGGCATCATAATATAATTTGGCCCCTTAGCATGCAATTTTAAACAGTTTTCTACGATTTCTAATTTACTTCTAATATACATTATTTTGTGCTTTTGGTATCTTTTGTTGAAAAGCAGGGATGTTTGCTTAGGAGCCGGACCATTTCTGGAGCACTATATAGCAGCAGTTTTCCAAGAACATTATCCATTTGCAAGAGCACTATATGGCAGCACTATTTCCTGCCATTTAGTGCTCCAGACACCTACCTAGGTATTCCTTCAACACAGAACATCATGGGAACGAAGCAAATTTTATAATAGAAGTAAATTGGAAACTTTTTTTAAAATGGTATTCTCTGTCTAAATCATAAAAGAAAATTTTGAGATTTTAATCCCTTAGGCCTAGATTTAGAGTTGGGCGGTAGCTGTGAAAACCAGCGTTAGAGGCTCCTAACGCTGGTTTTGGGCTACCACCGGTATTTGGAGTCAGTCACGAAAGGGTCTAATGCTCACTTTCCAGCCGCGACTTTTCCATACCGCAGATCCCCTTACGTCATTTGCGTATCCTATCTTTTCAATGGGATCTTTCTAACTCCGTTATTTAGAGTCGTGTCTGAAGTGAGCGTTAGAAATCTAACGACAAAACTCCAGCCGCAGAAAAAAGTCAGTAGTTAAGAGTTTCTGGGCTAACGCCGGTTTATAAAGCTCTTAACTACTGTGCTCTAAAGTACACTAACACCCATAAACTACCTATGTACCCCTAAACCGAGGTCCCCCCACATCGCCGCCACTCGATTAAATTTTTTAACCCCTAATCTGCCGACCGCCACCTACGTTATACTTATGTACCCCTAATCTGCTGCCCCTAACACCGCCGACCCCTATATTATATTTATTAACCCCTAACCTGCCCCCCACAACGTCGCCGCCAGCTACCTACAATAATTAACCCCTAATCTGCCGACCGCAAAGCGCCGCCACCTACGTTATCCTTATGTACCCCTAATCTGCTGCCCCTAACACCGCCAACCCCTATATTATATTTATTAACCCCTAACCTGCTCCCCACAACGTCGCCGCCAGCTACCTACAATAATTAACCCCTAATCTGCCGACCGCAAAGCGCCGCCACCTACGTTATCCTTATGTACCCCTAATCTGCTGCCCCTAACACCGCCGACCCCTATATTATATTTATTAACCCCTAATCTGCCCTCCCTAACATCGCCGACACCTAACTTCAATTATTAACCCCTATTCTGCCGACTGAATCTTGCCACTACTGTAATAAATGGATTAACCCCTAAAGCTAAGTCTAACCCTAACACTAACACCCCCCTAAATTAAATATAATTTAAATCTAACGAAATAAATTAACTCTTATTAAATAAATTATTCCTATTTAAAGCTAAATACTTACCTGTAAAATAAACCCTAATATAGCTACAATATAAATTATAATTATATTATAGCTATTTTAGGATTTATATTTATTTTACAGGTAACTTTGTATTTATTTTAACCAGGTACAATAGCTATTAAATAGTTAAGAACTATTTAATAGCTAAAATAGTTAAAATAATTACAAAATTACCTGTAAAATAAATCCTAACCTAAGTTACAATTAAACCTAACACTACACTATCAATAAATAAATTAAATAAAATACCTCAATTACCTACAATTAAACCTAACACTACACTATCAATACATTAATTAAATACAATACCTACAAATAACTACAATTAAATAAACTAACTAAAGTACAAAAAATAAAAAAGAACTAAGTTACAAAAAATAAAAAAATATTTACAAACATTAGAAAAATATTACAACAATTTTAAACTAATTACACCTACTCTAAGCCCCCTAATAAAATAACAAAGACCCCCAAAATAAAAAAATGCCCTACCCTATTCTAAATTAAAAAAGTTCAAAGCTATTTTACCTTACCAGCCCTTAAAAGGACCTTTTGTGGGGCATGCCCCAAAGAATTCAGCTCTTTTGCCTGTAAAAAAAACATACAATACCCCCCCAACATTACAACCCACCACCCACATACCCCTAATCTAACCCAAACCCCCCTTAAATAAACCTAACACTAAGCCCCTGAAGATCTTCCTACCTTATCTTCACCTCGCCGGGTAATCACACTGATCCGTCCTGGCTCCGAAATCTTCATCCAAGCCCAAGGGGGGGCTGGCGATCCATAATCCGGCGGCTGAAGAGGTCCAGAAGAGGCTCCAAAGTCTTCATCCTATCCGGGAAGAAGAGGCGATCCAGACCGGCAACCATCTTGATCCAAGCGGCATCTTCTATCTTCATCCGATGAGGAACGGCTCCATCGTGAAGACCTCCACCGCGGACCCATCTTCTTCCGACGACTACCCGACGAATGACGGTTCCTTTAAGGGACGTCATCCAAGATGGCGTCCCTCGAATTCCGATTGGCTGATAGGATTCTATCAGCCAATCGGAATTAAGGTAGGAAAATTCTGATTGGCTGAAGATCTTCAGGGGGGTAGTGTTAGGTTTATTTAAGGGGGGTTTGGGTTAGATTAGGGGTATGTGGGTGGTGGGTTGTAATGTTGGGGGGGGGTATTGTATGTTTTTTTTACAGGCAAAAGAGCTGAATTCTTTGGGGCATGCACCACAAAAGGTCCTTTTAAGGGCTGGTAAGGTAAAAGAGCTTTGAACTTTTTTAATTTAGAATAGGGTAGGGCATTTTTTTATTTTGGGGGTCTTTGTTATTTTATTAGGGGGCTTAGAGTAGGTGTAATTAGTTTAAAATTGTTGTAATATTTTTCTAATGTTTGTAAATATTTTTTTATTTTTGTAACTTAGTTCTTTTTTATTTTTTGTACTTTAGTTAGTTTATTTCATTGTATTTATTTGTAGATATTGTATTTAATTAATTTATTGATAGTGTAGTGTTAGGTTTAATTGTAGGTAATTGGAGGTAGCTATTGTACCTGGTTAAAATAAATACAAAGTTACCTGTAAAATAAATATAAATCCTAAAATAGCTATAATATAATTATAATTTATATTGTAGCTATATTAGGGTTTATTTTACAGGTAAGTATTTAGCTTTAAATAGGAATAATTTATTTAATAAGAGTTAATTTATTTCGTTAGATTTAAATTATATTTAACTTAGGGGGGTGTTAGTGTTAGGGTTAGACTTAGCTTTAGGGGTAATCCATTTATTACAGTAGCGGCGAGATTCGGTCGGCAGATTAGGGGTTAATAATTGAAGTTAGGTGTCGGCGATGTTAGGGAGGGCAGATTAGGGGTTAATACTATTTATTATAGGGTTATTGAGGCGGGAGTGAGGCGGATTAGGGGTTAATAACTTTATTATAATACCGCTGCGGTCCGCTCGGCAGATTAGGGGTTAATAAGTGTAGGTAGCTGGCGGCGACGTTGTGGGGGGCAGATTAGGTGTTAATAAATATAATATAGGGGTCGGCGGTGTTAGGGGCAGCAGATTAGGGGTACATAGCTATAATGTAGGTGGCGGTGGTGTACGGAGCGGCAGATTAGGGGTTAATAATAATATGCAGGTGTCAGCGATAGCAGGGGCGGCAGATTAGGGGTTAATAAGTGTAAGGTTAGGGGTGTTTAGACTCGGGGTACATGTTAGAGTGTTAGGTGCAGACGTAGGAAGTGTTTCCCCATAGAAAACAATGGGGCTGCGTTAGGAGCTGAACGCGGCTTTTTTGCAGGTGTTAGGTTTTTTTTCAGCTCAAACTGCCCCATTGTTTTCTATGGGGGAATCGTGCATGAGCACGTTTTTGAAGCTGGCCGCGTCCGTAAGCACCGCTGGTATCTAGAGTTACAGTGGCGTTAAATTATGCTCTACGCTCCCTTTTTGGAGCCTAACGCACTGAAAACCCAGCCATTCTGTGAACTCTAAATACCAGCGGTATTTAAAAGGTGCGTGGGAAAAAAAGCACGCGTAGCTAACGCACCTCTTTGGCCGCAGAACTCTAAATCTAGGCGTTAGTATTTTTGTAATAAATATATATATATATATATATATATATATATATATATATTTTAAACATATTTTGCAGATAGAGGCCTAGATTACGAGTTTTGCGGTAGCTGAAAAAGCAGCGTTAACAGGTGCTGACGCTGCTTTTTTCCTACCGCTGGTATTACGAGTCTTGAAGGTTTAGGGTCACCGCACACTTTTTGGGCCTTACCGCAAAACGACTTACGTAAACTTCGTAAAGTCTTTTTTCTATGGGACTTTTATTCCGCTGGTATTACGAGTCTGTCCTGGGAGGCCAAAAAGTTAGCGGTACACCCTAAAACTTCAATATCAATACCGTAAACTGAAAGGCAGTAGTTAAGAGTTTTATGTACAACGCGGTAACATAAAACTCATAACTAAAGTGCTACAACGTACACTAAACACCCATAAACTACCTATTAACCCCTAAACCGAGGCCCTCCCGCATCGCAAACACTATAATAAAATTTTTACCCCTAATCTGCCGCTCCGGACATCGCCGCCACGATGTGGGTCCATCTTAAAGACATCCGACGCGGAATATCCTCTTCCTCCGACGACTAACACAGAATGAAGGTACCCTTAAGTTACGTCATCCAAGATGGCATCCCTTAGATTCCGATTGGCTGATAGAATTCTATCAGCCAATCGGAATTAAGGTAGAAAAAATCCTATTGCTGATGCAATCAGCCAATAGGATTGAAGTTCAATCCTATTGGCTGATCCAATCAGCCAATAGGATTGAGCTCGCATTCTATTGGCTGTTCCAATAGAATTCTATCAGCCAATTGGAATCTAAGGGACACCATCTTGTACCTTCATTCTGTGTTAGTCGTCGAATGAAGAGGATGCTCTGCGTCGGATGTCTTGAAGATGGACCCACTCGGCGCCGGATGGATGAAGATAGAAGATGCCGTCTGGATAAAGACTTCTGCCCGTCTGGAGGACCACTTCTGCCCGATTTTCAGCTGGGGGTTAGTGTTAGTTTTTTTAAGGGTGTATTGGGTGGGTTTTATTTTTAGGTTAGGGTTTGGGCTGCAAAAGAGCTAACTGCCCTTTTAAGGGCAATGCCCATCCAAATGCCCTTTTCAGGGAAATGGGGAGCTTAGGTTTTTTTAGTTAGTATTTTATTTGGGGGGGTTGGTTGTGTGGGTGGTGGGTTTTACTGTTGGGGGGGTTGTTTGTATTTTTTTTCAGGTAAAAGAGCTGATTACTTTGGGGCAATGCCCCGCAAAAGGCCCTTTTAAGGGCTATTGATAGTTTAGTTTAGGCTAGGGAGGTTTTTTTATTTGGGGGGGGCATTTTTTAATTTTGATAAGGCTCTTAGATTAGGTGTAATTAGTTTAAATATCTGTAATTTGTTTTGTTTTTTCTGTAATTTAGTGTTTGATTGTTTTTGTACTTTAGATAATTTAAATTAATTTATTTAATAGTATTTAATTTAGTTAATTTATTTAATTATAGTGTAGTGTTAGGTGTTAGTGTAACTTAGGTTAGGTTTTATTTTACAGGTACTTTTGTATTTATTTTAGCTAGGTAGTTATTAAATAGTTAATAACTATTTAGTAACTATTCTACCTAGTTAAAATAAATACAAACTTAGCTGTGAAATAAAAATAAACCCTAAGATAGCTACAATGTAACTATTAGTTATATTGTAGCTAGCTTAGGGTTTATTTTACAGGTAAGTATTTAGTTTTAAATAGGAATTATTTAGGTAATGATAGTAGGTTTCATTTAGATTTATTTTAATTATATTTAAGTTAGGGGGTGTTAGGGTTAGACTTAGGTTTAGGGGGGAATACATTTAATATAGTGGGGTCGGCAGATTAGGGGTTAATAAATGTAGGTAGGTGGCGGCGATGTTAAGGATGGCAAATTAGGGGTTAATAATAATAAACGAATGTTTGCGAGGCGGGAGTGCGGTGTTTTAGGGGTTAATATGTTTATTATAGTGGCGGCGATGTCGGGGGCGGTAGATTAGGGGTTAATAAGTGTAGGTAGGTTGCGGCGACATTGAGGCGGAAGATTAGGGGTTATTAAGTATAATGTAGATGTCGGCGATGTTGGGGGCAGCAGATTAGGGGTTAATAAGTATAATGTAGTAGGCGGCGGCGGTGTCCGGAGCGGCAGATTAGAGGTTAATAAGTATAATGTAGGTGTCGGCGATGTCGGGGGCGGCAGTTTAGGGGTTAATAAGTGTAAGATTAGGGGTGTTTAGACTTGGGGTTCATGTTAGGGTGTTAGGTGTAAACATTAATTTATTTCCCCATAGGAATCAATGGGGCTGTGTTAAATGGGGTGTTAGATTTTTTTTCAGCCGGCTCTCCCCGTTGATTCCTGGATAAATTCCCCCTTCAATAAACAATTGGCTGGCTCCTTAGCTTAGATGCCTTCTTTTTCAAATAAAAATAGCAAGAGAACGAAGAAAAATTAATAATAGGAGTAAATTAGAAAGTTGCATGCTCTATCTGAATCACAAAAGAAAAAAAATTGGGTTCAGTGTCCCTTTAAACTGCAGACACTTATGACTACAATCTGACATCTGTTGTAATCAAGTTTGTGTTTACTTTAGAGGGACACTAAACCCAAATTTTTTTCTTTCATGATTCAGATAGAACATGCAATTTAAGCAACTTTCTAATTTACTCCTATTATCATATTTTCTTCATTCTCTTGGTATCTTTATTTGAAAAGCAAGAACGTAAGTTTAGATGCCGGCCCATTTTTTGTGAACAACCTGGGCTGTTCTTGCTGATTGGTGGATAAATTCCCCCTTCAATAAACAATTGGCTGGCTCCTAAGCTTAGATGCCTTCTTTTTCAAATAAAGATTGCAAGAGAATGAAGAAAAAATAATAATAGGAGTAAATTAGAAAGTTGCATGCTCTATCTGAATCATGAGAGAAAAAAATTGGGTTCAGTGTCCCTTTAAACTGCAGACACTTATGACTACAATCTGACATCTGCTGTAATCAAGTTTGTGTTTACTTTAAAGGGATACTAAACCCAAATTTTTTTCTTTCATGATTCAGATAGAGCATGCAATTTTAAGCAACTTTCTAATTTACTCCTATTATCAATTTTTCTTTGTTGTGTTGCTATCTTTACTTAAAAAGCAGGAATGTGATGCATAGGAGCTGGCCCATTTTTGGTTGAGAACCTGGGTTATACTTGCTTATTGGTGGGTAAATGTAAGCCTCCAATAAGCATGCACTATCCATGGTGCTGAACCTAAAATGGTCTGGCTGCTAAGATTTACATTCCTGCTTTTAAGATAAAGATAGCAAGAGAACAAAGAAACATTTATGATAGGAATAAATTAGAAAGTTGATTAAAATGTCATGCTCTATCTGAATCATGAAAGAAAACATTTGGGTTCAGTGTCCCTTTAAATACAGCTGCATTCTGACATAAGCTTTTCATTGTCTACAAAAAGAAACAAGAGTAAGTTTGTGCACTTCTTTCCTAAGATTTGCCTTATAAGGGGAACCCTAAAACTGCTAAAATATGCATGAGACACTGTGTAGCATTGATGGAAAAACATAATTTATGCTTACCTGATAAATTCCTTTCTTCTGTAGTGTGATCAGTCCACGGGTCATCATTACTTGTGGGATATTAACTGCTCCCCTACAGGAAGTGCAAGAGGATTCACCCAGCAGAGTTGCTATATAGCTCCTCCCCTCTACGTCACCTCCAGTCATTCGACCAAGGACCAACGAGAAAGGAGAAGCCAAGGGTGTAGTGGTGACTGGAGTATAATTTAAAAAATATTTACCTGCCTTAAAAAACAGGGCGGGCCGTGGACTGATCACACTACAGAAGAAAGGAATTTATCAGGTAAGCATAAATTATGTTTTCTTCTGTTAAGTGTGATCAGTCCACGGGTCATCATTACTTGTGGGATACCAATACCAAAGCAAAAGTACACGGATGACGGGAGGGATAGGCAGGCTCTTTATACAGAAGGAACCACTGCCTGAAGAACCTTTCTCCCAAAAATAGCCCCCGAGGAAGCAAAAGTGTCAAATTTGTAAAATTTGGAAAAAGTATGAAGCGAAGACCAAGTTGCAGCCTTGCAAATCTGTTCAACAGAGGCCTCATTCTTAAAGGCCCAAGTGGAAGCCACAGCTCTAGTGGAATGAGCTGTAATTCTTTCAGGAGGCTGCTGTCCAGCAGTCTCATAAGCTAAACGAATTATGCTACGAAGCCAAAAAGAGAGAGAGGTAGCAGAAGCTTTTTGACCTCTCCTCTGACCAGAGTAAACGACAAACAGGGAAGACGTTTGTCGAAAATCTTTAGTTGCCTGTAAATAAAATTTAAGGGCACGAACTACATCCAGATTGTGCAAAAGACGTTCCTTCCTCGAAGAAGGATTTGGGCACAAGGATGGAACAACAATCTCCTGATTGATATTCCTGTTAGTGACTACCTTAGGTAAGAACCCAGGCTTAGTACGCAGAACTACCTTATCCGAGTGAAAAATCAAATAAGGAGAATCACAATGTAAGGCTGATAACTCAGAGACTCTTCGAGCCGAGGAAATAGCCATTAAAAATAGAACTTTCCAAGATAACAACTTTATATCAATGGAATGAAGGGGTTCAAACGGAACACCCTGTAAAACGTTAAGAACAAGGTTTAAACTCCATGGTGGAGCCACAGCTTTAAACACAGGTTTAATCCTGGCCAAAGCCTGACAAAAAGCCTGAACGTCTGGAACTTCTGACAGACGCTTGTGTAACAGAATGGACAGAGCTGAGATCTGTCCCTTTAAGGAACTAGCGGATAACCCCTTTTCTAAACCTTCTTGTAGAAAAGACAATATCCTAGGAATCCTAACCTTACTCCAAGAGTAACCTTTGGATTCGCACCAATATAGGTATTTACGCCATATTTTATGGTAAATCTTTCTGGTGACAGGCTTCCTAGCCTGTATTAAGGTATCAATAACTGACTCAGAAAAACCACGCTTTGATAAAATCAAGCGTTCAATTTCCAAGCAGTCAGCTTCAGAGAAGTTAGATTTTGATGTTTGAAAGGACCCTGAATCAGAAGGTCCTGTTTCAGAGGTAACGACCAAGGTGGACAGAATGACATGTCCACCAGATCTGTATACCAAGTCCTGTGTGGCCATGCAGGCGCTATTAGAATCACTGATGCTTTCTCCTGTTTGATTCTGGCAATCAATCGAGGAAGCATCGGGAAAGGTGGAAACACATAAGCCATCCTGAAGGTCCATGGTGCTGTCAAGGCATCTATCAGGACCGCTCCCGGATCCCTGGATCTGGACCCGTAGCGCGGAAGCTTGGCGTTCTGTCGAGACGCCATGAGATCTATCTCTGGTTTGCCCCAACGTGGAAGTATTTGGGCAAAGACCTCTGGATGAAGTTCCCACTCCCCCGGATGAAAAGTCTGACGACTTAAGAAATCCGCCTCCCAGTTCTCCACTCCCGGGATGTGGATTGCAGACAGGTGGCAAGAGTGAGACTCTGCCCAGCGAATTATCTTCGATACTTCCATCATTGCTAGGGAGCTTCTTGTCCCTCCCTGATGGTTGATATAAGCTACAGTCGTGATGTTGTCCGACTGGAACCTGATGAACCCCCGAGTTGCTAACTGGGGCCAAGCCAGAAGAGCATTGAGGACTGCTCTCAATTCCAGAATGTTTATTGGAAGAAGACTCTCCTCCTGATTCCATAGTCCCTGAGCCTTCAGAGAATTCCAGACAGCGCCCCAACCTAGTAGGCTGGCGTCTGTTGTTACAATTGACCAGTCTGGCCTGCTGAATGGCATTCCCCTGGACAGATGTGGCTGATAAAGCCACCATAGAAGAGAATTTCTGGTCTCTTGAATGGAATGAAGGACACGGCATGCATTTTGAAGTTTTGTTAACCTGTCCTCTGTCAGGTAAATCTTCATTTCTACAGAATCTATCAGAGTCCCCAGGAAGGGAACTCTTGTGAGTGGAAAGAGAGAACTTTTCTCTTCGTTCACTTTCCATCCATGCGACCTTAGAAATGCCAGTACTATCTCTGTATGAGATTTGGCAGTTTGAAAGCTTGAAGCTTGTATCAGTATGTCGTCTAAGTACGGAGCTACTGAAATTCCTTGCGGTCTTAGTACCGCCAGAAGAGTGCCCAGAACCTTTGTGAAGATTCTTGGAGCCGTAGCCAGTCCGAATGGAAGAGCTACAAACTGGTAATGCCTGTCTAAAAAGGCAAACCTTAGATACCGGTAATGACTTCTGTGAATCGGTATGTGAAGGTAAGCATCCTTTAAATCCACTGTGGTCAAGTACTGACCCTCTTGGATCATGGGCAAAATTGTTCGAATAGTTTCCATCTTGAACGATGGAACTCTTAGGAATTTGTTTAGGATCTTTAAATCCAAGATTGGCCTGAAGGTTCCCTCTTTTTGGGAACTACAAACAGATTTGAGTAAAACCCTTGTCCTTGTTCCAACCGCGGAACTGGATGGATCACTCCCATTAATAAAAGATCTTGTACGCAGCGTAGAAACGCTTCCTTCTTTGTTAGGTTTGTTGACAACCTTGACAGATGAAATCTCCCTCTTGGGGGAGAGGATTTGAAGTCCAGAAGGTATCCCTGAGATATGATCTCTAACGCCCAGGGATCCTGAACATCTCTGGCCCAAGCCTGGGCGAAGAGGGAAAGTCTGCCCCCCACTAGATCCGGTCCCGGATCGGGGGCCCTCAATTCATGCTGTCTTAGGGGCAGCAGCAGGTTTTCTGGCCTGTTTGCCCCTGTTCCAGGACTGGTTAGGTTTCCAGCCTTGTCTGTAGCGAGCAACAGCTCCTTCCTGTTTTGGTGCAGAGGAAGTTGATGCTGCTCCTGCTTTGAAATTACGAAAGGAACGAAAATTGGACTGTCTAGCCTTGGCTTTGGCCTTGTCCTGAGGCAGGGCATGACCTTTACCTCCTGTAATGTCATCAATAATCTCTTTCAAGCCGGGCCCGAATAAGGTCTGCCCTTTGAAAGGAATATTAAGCAATTTAGATTTAGACGTAACATCAGCTGACCAGGATTTTAGCCACAGAGCTCTGCGTGCCTGAATGGCGAATCCTGAATTTTTAGCCGCAAGTTTAGTTAAATGTACTACGGCATCTGAAATAAATGAATTAGCTAACTTAAGGAATTTAAGTTTGTGTGTGATGTCATCTAGTGTGGATGATTGAAGTGTCTCTTCCAGAGACTCAAACCAAAATGCTGCTGCAGCCGTGACAGGCGCAATACATGCAAGAGGTTGCAATATAAACCCTTGTTGAACAAACATTTTCTTAAGGTAACCCTCTAATTTTTTATCCATTGGATCTGAAAAAGCACAGCTATCCTCCACTGGGATAGTGGTACGCTTAGCTAAAGTAGAAACTGCTCCCTCCACCTTAGGGACCATTTGCCATAAGTCCCGTGTGGCGGCGTCTATTGGAAACATTTTTCTGAATATAGGAGGGGGTGAGAAAGGCACACCGGGTCTATACCACTCCTTAGTAACAATGTCAGTAAGTCTCTTAGGTATAGGAAAAACGTCAGTACTCGTCGGTACCGCAAAATATTTATCCAACCTACACATTTTTTCTGGGATTGCAACTGTGTTACAATCATTCAGAGCCGCTAATACCTCCCCTAGTAACACACGGAGGTTCTCAAGCTTAAATTTAAAATTTGAAATGTCTGAGTCCAGTTTATTTGGATCAGAACCGTCACCCACAGAATGAAGCTCTCCGTCTTCACGTTCTGTAAACTGTGACGCAGTATCAGACATGGCCCTTGCATTATCAGCGCACTCTGTTCTCATCCCAGAGTGATCATGTTTACCTCTTAGTTCTGGTAGTTTAGCCAAAACTTCAGTCATAACAGTAGCCATATCTTGTAATGTGATTTGTAATGGCCGCCCAGATGCACTCGGCGCTACAATATCACGCACCTCCTGAGCGGGAGATGCAGGTACTGACACGTGAGGCGAGTTAGTCGGCATAACTCTCCCCTCGTTGTTTGGTGAAATATGTTCAATTTGTACAGATTGACTATTTTTTAAAGTAGCATCAATACATTTAGTACATAAATTTCTATTGGGCTCCACTTTGGCATTAACACATATAGCACAGAGATATTCCTCTGAATCAGACATGTTTTACACACTAGCAAATAAACAGCAACTTGGAAATACTTTTCAAAGTAATTTACAAATAATATGAAAACGAACTGTGCCTTTAAGAAGCACAGAAAATATTATAACAGATAAAATAATTAAGTTATAGCATCAATCTTTGTCAGAATATACAGTTTTAGCAAAGGATTGTTCCCCTCAGCAAATGATAACTAACCCAGGCAGCAGAAAAAAATACACAAATAAACGTTTTTTATATCACAGTCAATACAATCAGCACAGCTCTGCTGTGAATGATTACTTCCCTCAAAAAAGACTCTTGAGATCCCTGAACTCTGTAGAGATGAACCGGATCATGCAGGAAGAAAATGAACCTCTGACTGAGTTTTTCTGATGCATAGTGAAAGCACCAAAATGGCCCCTCCCCCACACACATAACAGTGAGAGGGATCAGTGAACTGCTCTAATTTAAATCAAAACTATTGCCAAGTGGAAAAAAAGTGCCCAAAACATTTTTTCACCCAGTACCTCAGAGAAAAAAAACGTTTTTACATGCCAGCAAAAAAACGTTTTACCTCAATAATTAATTGTCATTTAAAACCTATTGCAAGTCCCTGCAAAATAGGTTAAGTCTATGTATACAGTTTAAAAGCCAGAGAAGTACCATTTCCCAGAAAACTGAAGTGTAAAATATACATACATGACAGCCTGATATCAGCTACATCTACTGCATTCAAGGCTGAGTTTACATTATAACGGTATGGCAGGATTTTCTCATCAATTCCATGTCAGAAAATAATAAACTGCTACATACCTCTTTGCAGATTAATCTGCCTGCTGTCCCCTGATCTGAAGTTTACCTCTCCTCAGATGGCCGAGAAACAGCAATATGATCTTAACTACTCCGGCTAAAATCATAGAAAAACTCAGGTAGATTCTTCTTCAAATTCTACCAGAGAAGGAATAACACACTCCGGTGCTATTATAAAATAACAAACTTTTGATTGAAGATATAAAAACTAAATATATCACCATAGTCCTCTCACACATCCTATCTAGTCGTTGGGTGCAAGAGAATGACTGGAGGTGACGTAGAGGGGAGGAGCTATATAGCAACTCTGCTGGGTGAATCCTCTTGCACTTCCTGTAGGGGAGCAGTTAATATCCCACAAGTAATGATGACCCGTGGACTGATCACACTTAACAGAAGAAATAAGTAATTTGTAGAAGGAAAAATAGTTTGAATGTCAGTTAGAAAATTGCAGTTATTAAGACTTTAAATATTCATATCAACTTTTGCAAAGAAAAACAACTTTTTTTTTCTCAATTACATGGGACCTCAGATATAATGGTCATAGTGACCCTTATCAGTTATTGGATACAAAGTCTCTCTGATTTCAGTCGTTTTTAAATAATAGATTGATACAATTTTTTTTTATTTACAATGTTTACCAAATGTGTTAGCGATAATAAATCACATGACCAATGATGTTACCACCTTTTCAGACCTGAATAATTTTAGAGTGAGCTCAAAAAATGTCCACAAGGTAATGACATAAACCTTAATATAGCCCATTACAATACTGTATAAAATCATTAAAGAGATTCAAAATGCTGTGTTGTCCTTATTGTATTTAAAAAATAAATAAAATAAATAAGCATAATGAATTATAGTTTTATAGCTTAAAATCAGATGTGGTAATTTAACATGGTTTTTTTTATTTTCAGGTGTGTGAAGATTCATCCCTGTGCACCAATATGTCTGTGGGAGTCGTCCTAATTAGCCAATGCGCATCAGTACAGCTGCTAAATTCAGCTCAATTTTAAACAGGTTTTGCTTAACCTTTTTTTCATACAACACTTATATAAACATGCTTAATTGCTTATTTTTCATTGTCTCAGAAACTGCAAGCATGGCAGCTCCCGTGTTAGGCACAGCTGGTGATTAGTGATGTCATGTGACTGTGGCTGATGAATGGTTCCATGGATGTTTATATTGCGGGCCGGTCATTAGTGGTGGGATTGACTGAGAGGCACATTACATTATACTAAACATGGGGCCGATTTATCAATGCACGAACGGCCCCTGATGCCCCTGTTTCCGCGCGAGCCTTTAGGCTCGCCAGAAACAGCAGTTATGAAGCAGCGGTCTTAAGACCGCTGCTCCTTAACTGGTCCGCCTTCTCTGAGGCTGCGAACATCATTCCGCCCGATCCTATATGATTAATCTGTGATTGGCCGCAAATCTTCAGGGGGGCGGCATTGCACAAGCAGTTCACTAGAACTGCTTGTGCAATGTTAAATGCCGACAGCTTATGCTGTCGGCATTCAGCGATGTCTGTCGGACATGATACGCTACAGCGTGTCTGTCGGACATGATACACTACAGCGTATCATGTCGGACAGACATTGATAAATTGGCCCCAATATCTCATTTAATTAGACTACTCACATTTGCAATGATTGGTTAAAATTCACGTTTAATTTCCTATTGACAGGTGTGAACCTGCTTTAAAATTAGCATATTACTAATGTCTGCCAGTGGTGCTGAGGGCCACACAAGAACTCTTGGAGGGCCACATGTGACCCACAAACTGTAGTATGAGTGGCCATGATTGAATCCCTATGGTAAAAAAGTTAAGATCTACATGTCATATTCAATTAGGTCAAAGCATGTGACACTTCTCCAAACAGAACAAACCCTAAACCATCAGGCACTAAGCAGTAAGTTACATGACATGCCTGAGGTTTGATAAACATGAAGACTTGGAATCTAGGTGTAAACATTTGCTGAACTTATGAAATCTCTAAATCTAGGTTTAAGGTGATTCAAATATTTGTTGACGTTCTATACATTTGCTGCATGTGAATTCTATGGTTCTGTAACATTGGTCTCACACTGCTACATATTGCACACATTGCTTGCCCCATCCTTAAAGGGATATAAAAGAGCAAATAGATAATTCTCATATGTGAGAGCATTTTATTATTGTACTATTACTTGTATATATCTGTGTGTTTAACCTCTGCAAAAGGGTTAGAGAAATTAGAGCCTATCACAATACATGCGGAAATTGTAGAGAGAGAGACCACGGACTCTTAAATTCAGTAAAATGAATTCTCTATTGTAACATGTTAAAATCAACGATGAAAATCCATCAGAAAAGCATCACAGCTTCATGCCCAGAGCTTGTCTGTCACAATGGCTGACGCGTTTCGTCACAATCTGGAGTCAGCTCCAGACAATCCAGTCAGCTCCAGACCAGCAGTGCACTAATGGGAGCTAGCCGAACACATCTGGAGGGCCAATGAGGACCAATGACAAGACAAATGTGTGTAGCCACTAATCACTAGCTAGCTCCCAGTAGAGTAGGATATGTACATTTTATTTTTCAGCAAAGGATAACAATAGATCAAAGCAAATTTCATAAAACAAGTTAATTTTGAACTATCTTAAAATGACCTGCTCTAACTGAATCATGCACATTGACTTTCCTATCCTGTAAAGAGATATGAAACCCAAACATTTTCTTTTGTGATTCAGACACAACATGCAATTAAAAAAAAAAAAAACACTTTCCAATTTACTTCTATTATCAAATTTGCTTCCTTCCCGTGATAGTCTGTGTTGAAGAGATACCTAGGTAAGAATCTGGAGAACTACATAGGCAGGAAATACATTCTTGCAAAACTGCTGCCATATATTGCTCCAGATATGGGCCGGCTCCTGAACTTACGCTGCTTTTCAACAAAAGATAGCAAGAGAACAAAGAAAAATGATAATAGAAGTAAAATAGAAAGTTGCTTAAAATTGCATGCTCTGTCTGAATTACAAAATAATCTTTCATATCCCTTTAAGGCACGGTCCAAAACTTTTAAAAACATTTTAATTTCTCTTTATAGTCTCTAAATGGGCTACCAATTTTCATTACAAATCTACCCCATTTTGTTACCTAAATCTCTTTAAAACTCTTCAGAACTGAGTAATTATAATTACATAAAAGCTACAATAAAATTAAGGATTAAAGGGATACTGTAGCCAGTGAATCACCTTAACCCCTTAACGACCGAGGACGTGCAGGGTACGTCCTCAGAAAAAAGGCAGTTAACGCCTGAGGACGTACCCTGCACGTCCTCGGTGTGGAAAGCAGCTGGAAGCGATCCTGCTCGCTTCCAGCTGCTTTCCGGTTATTGCAGTGATGCCTCGATATGGAGGCATCCTGCAATAACCTTTTACGGCCATCCGATGCAGAGAGAGCCACTCTGTGGCCCTCTCTGCACCGGACATCGATGGCCGGTATCGTTGGTGGGTGGGAGCCGGTGTGGGAGGTGGGTGGCAGCCATCGATGGCCCTGGTCATGTGGAGGGGGGCGGGATCGTGGGCGGGTAAGTCCGGGGGCGCAGGCGGGTGCGCGCACGTGCACGAGGGGCGGTGGCGGGCGCGTGCGTGTGGAGGGAGCGGGTGGGAACCGCTACACTACAGAAAAAATGTGTCCCAAAACAAAATAAAAGTGGGACAAAATTTAAATCTATAAAAAACCCTTAGGTGTGATTTAGGTCGTGGGGGGGTTGGGGGATTGAGCCACACTACAGAAATTTTTTTAAAAAAAAATAAAAAATAAACATTTGATTGTTCAAACTGGGTACTGGCAGACAGCTGCCAGTACCCAAGATGGCCCCCAATAAGGCTGAGAGGGAGGCTTAGAGAGCTGTTTTGGGGGGGATCAGGGAGGTTGGGGGTTAAGGGGGGATCCTAAATACAGCATATGTAAATATGCTTTTTTTTGTCTTAAAAAAAAAACTTTTATTTTAGTACTGGCAGACTTTCTGCCAGTACTTAAGATGGCGGGGACAATTGTGGGGTGGGGGAGAGAAGGGAGCTGTTTGGGAGGGATCAGGGGGTGGGATGTGTCAGGTGGGAGGCTGATCTCTACACTAAAGCTAAAATTAACCCTGCAAGCTCCCTACAAACTACCTAATTAACCCCTTCACTGCTAGCCATAATACACGTGTGATGCGCAGCAGCATTTAGCGACTTTCTAATTACCATAAAGCAACGCCAAAGTCATATATGTCTGCTATTTCTGAACAAAGGGCATCCCAGAGAAGCATTTACAACCATTTGTGCCATAATTGCACAAGCTGTTTGTAAATAATTTCAGTGAGAAACCTAAAATTGTGAAAAAATTAACGTTTTTTTTTACTTTGATCGCATTTGGCGGTGAAATGGTGGCATGAAATATACCAAAATGGGCCTAGATCAATACTTGGGGTTGTCTACTACACTACACTAAAGCTAAAATTAACCCTAGAAGCTCCCTACATGCTCCCTAATTAAGCCCTTCAATGCTGGGCATAATACACGTATTGTGCGCAGTGGCATTTAGCAGCCTTCTAATTACCAAAAAGCAAAGCCAAAGCCATATATGTCTGCTATTTCTGAACAAAGGGGATCCCAGAGAAACATTTACAACCATTTATTCTATAATTGCATAAGTTGTTTATAAATAATTTCAGTGAGAAACCTAAAGTTTGTGAAAAAAATTGTGAAAAAGTGAACAATTTTTTTTATTTGATCGCATTTGGCGGTGAAATAGTGGCATGAAATATACCAAAATGGGCCTAGATCAATACTTTGGGATGTCTTTGAAAAAAAAATATATACATGTCAATGGATATTCAGGGATTCCTGAAAGATATTAGTGTCCCAATGTAACTAGCGCTAATTTTGAAAAAAAGTGGTTTGGAAATAGCAAAGTGCTACTTGTATTTATGGCCCTATAACTTGCAAAAAAAGCAAAGAAGATGTAAACATTGGGTATTTCTAAACTCAGGACAAAATTTAGAAACTATTTTGCATGGGTGTTTTTTGGTGGTTGTAGCAGATTTTGGGGGTCAAAGTTAGAAAAAGTGTGTTTTTTTCCATTTTTTCTTCATATTTTATAATGTTTTTTATAGTAAATTATAAGATATGATGAAAATAATGGTATCTTTTGAAAGTCCATTTAATGGCGAGAAAAACGGTATATAATATGTGTGGGTACAGTAAATGAGTAAGAGGAAAATTACAGCTAAACACAAACACCGCAAAAATGTAAAAATAGCCTTGGTCCCAAACGGACAGAAAATGGAAAAGTGCTGCGGTCATTAAGGGGTTAAAGAGCCCATTTCAAAATGTATTTTTGTTTTGTTTGTTTGTTTATTGTAAAACTCATACATCTCCAACTGAAGCAAAATTAGTCCTTACCAGCCATTAAAGGGACATAAAACTCCAACATTTTTCATTCAGATTATTTATTTATTTTCTAAATCAGATTTTCTTAATTCTCTTAGTATACTTTTATGAAAATCAGGTATTTAGACTCAGGAGTGTGCACGTGTCAGTTCTGCAGGAATACTTTTAGCAATTTTATACAATTGCAAGAACACTAAATGGCAACAAGTGTTCCCAACCATGTAGTGCTCCAGACATGTGCACGCTATCTAACTAGATATCTATTCAACAAAGAATGCCATGAGAACTAAGTAAATTTGATAATAAAAGTAAATTGGAAATTTGCTTTTAAAACTCTATACTATGAATAACGAAAACATTTTTTGTTTTGTTTTGTGTCCCTTTAAAGGGACTTAAAACCGAAAAAAAAATTATTTCATGATTGAGATAGAGAATACAATTTTAAACAACCTTCCAATTTACTTTTATTATTTAATGTGCTTTATTCTCTTGGTATCCATTGTTAGCTAAATGTCAGCTAAATGCATAGGGTGAGCCAATAACAAAATACATATCTGTGCAGCCACCTATAAGCACCTCCTGAGTCTACCTAGGTATCCTTTTTAACAAAGGATACCAAAAGAACAAAACAAATTAGATAATAAAAGTAAATTAGAAAGTGGTTTACAATTACATGCTCTATATGAATACAGAAAGAAGAAATGGGTTTCATGTCTCTTTAAGGATTAATAGGAAATACTGCAGTATTTAAACACTTTTACTTAACCCCTTAATGACCACAGCACTTTTCCATTTTCTGTCCGTTTGGGACCAAGGCTATTTTTACATTTCTGCGGTGTTTGTGTTTAGCTGTAATTTTCCCCTTGCTCATTTAATGTGCCCACACATATTATATACCGTTTTTCTCGCCATTAAATGGACTTTCAAAATATATCATTTTTTTCCTTATATCTTATAATTTACTATAAAAAATTTTATAAAATATGAGGAAAAAATAGAAAAAAACACACTTTTTCTAACTTTGACCCCCAAAATCTGTTATACATCTACAACCACTAAACAAAAACCATGCTAAATAGTTTCTAAATTTTGTCCTGAGTTTAGAAATACCCAATCTTTACATGTTCTTTGCTTTTTTTGCAAGTTATAGGGCCATAAATACAAGTAGCACTTTGCTATTTCCAAACCACTTTTTTTCAAAATTAGCGCTAGTTACATTGGGACACTGATATCTTTCAGGAATCCCTGAATATCCCCTGACATGTATATATTTTATTTTAGAAGACATCCCAAAGTATTGATCTAGGCCCATTTTGGTATATTTCATGCCACCATTTCACCGCCAAATGCGATCAAATAAAAAAAAATGTTCACTTTTTCACAATTTTTTTCACAAACTTTAGGTTTCTCACTGAAATTATTTACAAAAAACGTATGCAATTATAGCATACATGGTTGTAAATGCTTCTCTGGGATCCCCTTTGTTCATAAATAGCAGACATATATGGCTTTGGTTTTGCTTTTTACTAATTAGAAGGCTGCTAAATGCGACTGCGCACCACACGTGTATTATACCCAGCGGTGAAGGGGTTAATTAGGGAGCATGTAGGGAGCTTCTAGGGTTAATTTTAGCTTCAGTGTAGTGTAGTAGACAACCCCAAGTATTGATCTAGGCCCATTTTGGTATATTTCATGCCACCATTTCAACGCCAAATGCAATCAAATTAAAAAAAACGCTAAATTTTTCACAATTTTAGGTTTCTCACTGAAATTATTTACAAACAGCATGTGCAATTATGGCACAAATAGTTGTAAATGCTTCTCTGGGATCCCCTTTGTTCAGAAATAGCAGACATATATGACTTTGGCGTTGCTCTTTGGTAATTAGAAGGCCGCAAAGTGCTGCTGCGCATCACACATGTATTATGGCTAGCAGTCAAGGGGTTAATTAGGTAGTTTGTAGGGAGCTTGCGGGGTTAATTTTAGCTTTAGTGTAGAGATCAGCCTCCCACCTGACACATCAGACCCCCTGATATCTCCCAAACAGCTCCCTTCCCTCCCCCACCCCACAATTGTCCCCGCCATCTTAAGTACTGGCAGAAAGTCTGCCAGTACTAAAATAAAAGTTTTTTTTTTTTTTTTTTAAAATACATCTTTAGCATATTTACATATGCTACTTTGTAGTATCCCCCTTAGCCCCCAACCTCCCTGATCCCCCCAAAAACAGCTCTCTAACCCCCCCCCCCCCTGCCTTATTGGGGGCCATCTTGGGTACTGGCAGCTGTCTGCCAGTACCCAGTTAACAATATTTTTTTCTCTTTTTTATTTTTATTTTTTACATTTTTCTGTAGTGTAGCTTCCCCACGACCAACCCCTCTCTGCACCGGAGGGGTACAAATTGTTATTGCAGGATGCCACGATATTGAGGCATCCTGAAATAACCGGAAAGCAGCTGGAAGCGATGAGGATCGCTTCCAGCTGCTTTCCAAACCGAGGACGTACGCCACACGTCCTCAGGCGTTAACTGCCTTTTTTCTGAGGACGTATGGCGTACGTCCTCGGTCATTAAGGGGTTAAAGGGACACTCAAGTCAAACTTTTATGATTCAGATAGAGCAGCAGGTTTAAGACGCTTCCCAATTTACTTCAAATTTTGCACAGTCTTTTTATACACACTTTCTGGGGAACAATATCCTACTGAGCATGTGCAAAAGCTCACAGGGTATACGTATACTAGTCTGTGATTGGCTGATGTCTGTCACATGATACAGGGGGACGGAAAATGGGAGAAAAAAATAAATTGGTCAGAAAAAAATCTACTGCTTATTTGAAATTCAGAGTAGGGTTATAATGTGAGGGGACATGATCTGCTGTAGCGTATCCGATTAGGCTGATTGCTGTCCACCGCCTCAGAGGTGGCGGAAGACATAAGGAGCAGCGGTCTTAAGTATTAAGGCGAGCCGACACAGCTGCATAAGGGGCTTAATAATCGGCCCCTAGCTGTTAAATCATTGTCTTTTAATTATGCACTTGTTAATAATGCATTTATACTGCATTGAGTGGTCCTTTAACCCCTTAATGACAACTGAAGTACCGGGTACGTCATGCAAAAACTAACAGTTAATGACAATGGACGTACCTGGTACGTCAGTTGTCTAACAGAGTGCTGGAAGCGATCACAAATGCTTCCAGCAGCTCTGAGGGTATTGCAGTGATGCCTCGATATGGAGGCATCCTGCAATACCACTTTACAAGCCTCCGATGCAGAGAGAGCCACTCTGTGCATGTGCGCGTGCACGTGCGCGCATTAGCCACACTGACACCAATGAATGAGGGCAGAAAGGGATTAAAAGGTAAAAAAAAATTTTTAAATATAAAAGGATCTGGGAGGGGGAGGGGTGGGGGTATTGTGGGGGGGCTGCTACACTACAGAAATAGTTTTTAAGTTAAAAATAAAATAAAAATACTTTTTGGGGGATTTTTGGGGCCAAACTGGGTACTGGCAGGCAGCTGCCAGTACCCAAGATGGCGGTAATTAGGTAGGGGAGAGGGTTAGAGAGCTGGAGGGGGGATCAGGAAGGTTGGGGCTAAGGCAGGGGTCCATCACAGCTAAAATATTTTATTATTTTTATTTAAAAAAAAAAAAAAAAAAAAAACTCTTTTATTTAGTACTGGCAGACTTTCTGCCAGTACTTAAGATGGCGAGAACAATTGTGGGGTGGGGGAGGGAAGAGAGCTGTTTGGGAGGGATCAGGGGGTGGGATGTGTCAGGTGGGAGGCTGATCTCTATAATTAACCCTGCAAGCTCCCTACAAGCTACCTAATTTAACCCCTTCACTGCTGGGCATAATTAACGTGTGGTGCACAGCAGCATTTAGCGGCCTTCTAATTACCAAAAAGCAACGCCAAAGCCATATAAGTCTGCTATTTCTGAACAAAGGGGTTTCCAGAGAAGCTTTTACAACAATTTCTGCCATAGTAGCACAAGCTGTTTGTAAATTATTTCAGTGAGAAACCTAAAATTGTGAAAAATGTAAAGTTTTTTTTTTTATTTGCTCACATTTGGCGGTGAAATGGTGGCATAAAATATACCAAAAGGGGCCTAGATCAATACTTGGGGTTGTCTACTACACTACACTAAAGCTAAAATTAACCCTACAAGCTCCCTACAAGCTCCCTAATTAACCCCTTCACTCCTGGGCATAAAACACGTGTGGTGCACAGCGGCATTTAGCGGCCTTCTAATTACCAAAAAGCAACCCCAAAGCCATTATAAGTCTGCTATTTCTGAAAAAAGGGGATCCCAGAGAAGCCTTTACAACCATTTTTGCCATAATTGCACAAGCTGTTTGTAAATAATTTCAGTGGGAAACCTAAAGTTTGTGACAAATTTAGTGAAAAAGTGAACTTTTTTTTTTTTTTTATCGCATTTGGCGGTGAAATGGTGGCATGAAATATACCAAAATGGGCCTAGATCAATACTTTGGGTTGTCTTCTAACAAAAAATATATACATGTCAAGGGATATTCAGGTATTCCTGACAGATATCAGGGTTCCAATGTAACTAGCGCTAATTTTGAAAAAAAGTGGTTTGGAAATAGCGAAGTGCTACTTGTATTTATTGCCCCATAAATTGCAAAAAAAGCAAAGAACATGTAAACATTGGGTATTTCTAAACTCAGGACAAAATTTAGAAACTATTTAGCATGGGTGTTTTTTGGTGATTGTAGATGTGTAACATATTTTGGGGGTCAAAGTTAGAAAAAGTGTGTTTTTTTCCATTTGTTTCCTCATATTTTATTATTTTTTTTTAGTAAATTATAAGACATGATGAAAATAATGGTATCTTTAGAAAGTCAATTTAATGGTGAGAAAAACGGTATATAATATGTGTGGGTACAGTAAATGAGTAAGAGGAAAATTACAGCTAAACACAAAAACTGCAGAAATGTAAAAATAGCCATTGTCATTAAGGGTAAGAAAATAGAAAAATGGTCCGGTCATTAAGGGGTTAAAGGCACATATTACTCAAAAGAACAGCACTTAAACATATTAAAGATATTGTTTTGCCTGGAAAAGTTATGTAAAAACTAAGAGGAAGCGCATGTTTATATGTTGTCCTGGGAGTATAAAGCTCACTGGGTGACAACTTCCGCAGGAAAAAAGGATTTTGCTTGATACGGTAAAATCCATTTAAAAAGAAAAAAAAAAAAAAACAACCTAAGAAGTGTTTAAAACATCCCCTTTTAAACAGAACAAAGAACAAAAATTGCATATAATGTCCCTTAAACTTTTTAAAGGGACACTCAGGTTAAATTAAATTTTCATGATTCAGATACAGCATGTAATTTTAAATAACTTTCCAATTTACCTCCATTAAAAAAAATGTGCACAGTCTTTTATATTTACAATTTTTGAGTCACCAGATCCTACTGAGCATGTGCAAGAATTCACAGACTATACGTATATGCATTTGTGATTGGCTGATTGCTATCACATGGTACAAGGGGAGTGGAAATATACATAACTTTGAAATTTGTTATAAAAAAATCTACTATTCATTTGAAGTTCAGACTAAGTGCTATTGCATTGTCTTGTTATCTTGCATTTGTTGATTATGCAAATGTAATGTGTTGACTGGTCCTTTAAGTTAAAAAAAATATTTTAACATATGTAAATGCTGCTCGTTCATTTATAAAACAATGTGCAATGCCCCTTTTAAAAGTGGAAGCCTCACAATCACTTGAGGAAAAGCAAATGGTATTTAGCAAAAGAAACTGAAGACCCTGAGATATTTACATTAATCAGAAGAGCTTCCTGCAGTTTCTGTCTCTCCATAACACTATTGCAGAAAACCTAGTGCTAATCCTACTTGATCCTAGGATTTAAAGATGCAAATCCCACCTGTTGCATCTACTGGTAGCTCAAAACATCTTAAGATAAATGATTCCCAACTGCTGAGCAAGGTGACAAAATTTCACGATGAAAAACTGAGTGTTTGTTCTAATCAGTCGCTTCTATGATTAGATATCTATTTATTTCCTCCACTTCAAAGATCATTCCTTAGTTTTGTCAAGATGTCAGAGTATTTACATGTTCTAAATATGTGATAGATTCACTATTAAGGGCTTAACCACTTAACACCCATCTAAAACTAATACACAGGAAGGCATTTCTTAATTACTTGTCAGATCAGTCATTGTATGTGCCAGTAGCTTTCTAAATTGCTGCAATTGTTACATATGTGAAAACACCTGCTAATAAATAAATGTACTGTGTGTATCTTTATTGGGGTGCTATGCACCTCCAAATGCACGTGTAGCACCCCTGAACTGCAAAGGGCTCCATATATCAAGTGTGCTGAGTCTTCACCCCCCTCGTAAGCCCCTCTAATGTGCCAGTTCTAGAGTTCTAGAACCGCCACTGCCCTCCATACAGTTATGATTTTACAAAAAAAGATTATTAGTTGAATAAATTTCAAGAAAACATCAATTTACTGCCATTATCAAAATGTGCACAGTCTTTTTATATTCACACTTTATGAGGCACCAACTCCTACTGAGCATTGCAAGAGTTCATTTTGTGAAAAATATAATCAAATTTTAAAATTATTCATTAAAATATCTACTGCTCATTTGAAATTCAGAGCCAGTGCTATTGCATTGTCTTGGTAGGTATTTGTTCGATTAGGCAATTTTACTGTAACCATAAAAGTTCAATTTTAACTTTCATGTCCCTTTTTTTTCTTAATGGACCATTATCCTTAAAGAAACATTTAAAGGGACATGAGAGTCAAAATTATACTTTGATGGTTCAGATAGGGCATATATTTTATATCAATTTGTTTTGCTGAAAATCATACCTATATATGCTCAGGGGCAGCAATGCAACTGGGAGCTAGCAGATGATTTGGTGGCTAAGCAAATATGCCTCCTGACATTGGCTCACCAGTTGTTCTTTTTTCAATTGTTTTTTATCATAAAATGGACTGAACATGGGCGTTTAATCAGCGTGTATGAAATTGTCTCTCATATCCAAACATAATTATCTAAACATTTCTGCCCTGCAGTTCTCCTCTGTTTTTCCCAAAAATTAAAAGGTGGAGAGTTTTTTAAAAAAAAATACTCAAATCACTAATTACTCTGAAAGGAAACCCTATACCTACAAAAATAACAGTGAATTTAAGGTACAGTGTACCGAAAACAGTGTAATTTGATTTGTATTAGATGTAATAGTAAAGTTTAAACATATATATAGAATTTATCGCACCTTAAAGCCTTAAAATTATTCTGACATAAAAACCCTGTTAATATAAACAGCTGTCCCACACCTAATTATGTTTACATAAGTAAATCATATCACCACATATCACCCCACTCCAGTCATGTGCACGCTCCTACACCTTCCTATTTGCTTTTCAACAAAGGATACCATGAGAACAAAGTAAATTTGACAATACATTTTTTTTTATTTTACACTCTATCTGAATCATGAAATATTTTTTGTGCGTTTTATGTTTCTTTAAGAGTATTTGTACTTCATCATACAAACTAATTAAATAGTTTGACTTGATCCGTTTTCCATAAAATCAATCTGGCTCATGATTAAAAAAAATTGTCTTGTATATACTTCTGAATATAATCCATCATAATACCCTCTTGTAGCTTCATCAATAGTAAACTCTGTCAGTTTCTTGCATATCTTTGTTACCTTGATACTTAAAGGGATAATGAACCCAATTTTTTTCATGATTCAGATAGAGCATGCAATTTTAAGCAACTTTCTAATTTATTCCTATTATTAATTTTTCTTCGTTCTCTTGCTATCTTTATTTGAAAAGGCAGGACTGAAAGCTTTGGAGCCAGACTATTTTCAGTACCCTGGATAAGGCTTGCTGATTGGTGCCTGCATTTAGCCATCCAATCAGCAACCCAGGTTCTCAACCTAAAATGGGCCGTCTCCAAAGCTTTTACTCCTGCTTTTTCAAATAAAGATAGCAAGAGAACGAAGAAAATTTGATAATAGAAGTAAATTAGAAAGCTGCTTAAAATTGCATGCTCTATCCAATCATGAAAGAAAAAAATTGGGTTTAGTATCCCTTTAAGAAATCTGAGAAATATAAAGGTATAGTTATGGATTTTGCAGAGCTCAGATTCCTTAGAACATTTGGATATATTCATTGTATGTCTGGAGCTTTATTTACCATGATATTATCAATTTCCCTTTCTGACTTCATCTATGTAAACAAAGTTTGAGGTAATAGAATGAAACTTTCTGTTTTGTAATCTCTAGCACCGGCCCTTCTTAGGTATACAGAAGAAAATAATTTATTGATAAATGTTAATCATCATTCTCATCTCACATATTAGTGTTTCAATATTTTCCTTCTCAGTTTTTGCCATTTATATATTTGATTGCCCTTTTGTAAACTTCCATGACTACCTCGTACACTTGGATGAGCTAATGCCATCTACCTTTTATAATTGAAATGGTTGGGTGTTATTTTCCTTATCTATCTCAGCGCCTGTTTACCAAAACCACACAGGTTGCCATTTATTTAATTTTCTTTCATTTCAAAAGTGGTTTTAAAATTAATATTTTTTTAATAACATTTTCCATTTAAACATATAATTTTATTGGAGAATGTTTTGTCACAACTTATGTTGTTTAACAGTCCTCTTAAAGGCCCCGATGAGCGAAAGTGTTGCGAGGCGGCAATATATTCAAAAGGGATTCGATGCCATGTTGAGAATGCCGACGAAATATTAAAAAGTGTCGGAGTTACTCTTTAAAGGCAGCATTGCAGAGTGACATTTTACTATACATTGCAATAGGTGGCGAAGCTGGAAAAATATTCTAAGCAGCATTGGCACCGACATTAGTGATGTAAAGTAAAGGATTCCTTTTAAATATATAGCACCAAGCCTAATAAATATACCTATATGCACCCCTATATCGACATAACCCACCACCGCAAACTAACCCTGCACTAACTAACTCCTAAACCACCAATAGCCCACCACAATAAACCTCCGAACCTATTAACCCCTATACTGCCAATAGCCCACCGCAATAAACGTTCTAACCGAATAACCCCTATACTACTAATAGCCCACCACAATAGACTTCCTAACCTATTAACCCCTATTAACACCAACAATAATAAAATGGCTCCACAATATGGGATATTGTCATTATTTGTAGCTTTGTATTATATGATGTTCACACAGTAAATATAACAAATATGAAACATAAAATAAACAATCAAGAAAAGTATGATTGTTACAATAGACAGAACACAAGGTGAAAGCTATAACCACTGAGTAATGGTTTCTATAAGCGATTTTAAGGACAGTAAATCACAATAGATAACATTCCGGGGTGGAGGGGAGTTAATGGTTAAATAAAGAACTACATGACAGATTATGCATCAAAGGAAAGTAGTTGATTAATGTATAAAGGGGACTGTAAGCAACTGCATAAGGTAAAGACACAATTATAAAATTATTTAATGATTCATTAAATCAGTCTTATTTTAATTTAGCTTATTAGTAAACTAATTAGCTAAATTCTATAATAACAAGGAGCTCTGCAAAAACAAATCTGATTAATACTTGAGAGAACTAAAATCACCAAGCAAATGTTTTTTATTTTGTGAGAGGCTCAAGGCTCCCATAAAGACATTATATCACTCACACAGTAACCACACACACACACATCATACATACATATTACATACACCACACATTACACATACCGCACCATGCACAAATATAGGCACATATACACAGCAAACATGCATATCACACACACACACTACATACACACACATCCACCACACAGGTACACATACATATAACTCAAACACACACACAACAGAGGTGCAGATACACAGCATATATACCTATCACACGCATACACACCCCACACACTCACATACACAGAACAGATATCCACATATGACACAGGTGCTTATACACAACACACATACATATAACACACACCTCACAGACACATATACACAACTCACATACATATCACACACACCACGCAGTCACACATACAGAACACACATACATCTAACACACACCTCACAGACACATATACACAACACACATACATATAACACACACCTCACAGACACATATACACAACACACATACATATCACACACACCACGCAGACACATATACACAACACACATACATATAACACACGCCTCACAGACACAAATACACAACACACATACATATCACACACACCACACAGACACATATACACAACAAACATACATATAACACACACCTCACAGACACATATACACAACCCACATACATATCACACACACCACGCAGACACATATACACAACACACATACATATCACACACACTACCCAGTCACATATACAGAACACACATTCATCTAACACACACCACACAGACACATATACACAACACACATACATATCACACACACCACGCAGACACATATACACAACACACATACATATCACACACACTACCCAGTCACATATACAGAACACACATTCATCTAACACACACCACGCAGACACATATACACAACACACATACATATCACACACACACTACGCAGTCACATATACACAACACACATTCATCTAACACACACCACACAGACACATATACACAACACACATACATATCACACACACACACTACGCAGTCACATATACAGAACACACATACATCTAACACACACCACAAAGGCACACATAATATCACAAACAAACACAAGCTTAATGGGACACACACATTGCCATGGATACACTTATTTTTTAGAACCCTTATGCATTGCAGAAGTTTATTTATTTCTCACATACAAGTTTATCTGTATAAATGTAGCATGCTTTACACAGTTCATATTCAGCACAGTAGGATATCACTGAATATTCTGTATGAATATATAATAATGAGAACGGTTTGGTAAGAATCCCACAGACTTTGGTATTCATTCTTCCTCCCATCATACAGTCAAGCAGAACTGAAGGCCCAGACTGTTATCAGCATGCATCAGTGTCCGCTGTAGAGATTGTGTTTTTCTTCAATAAACTATATTCTGTCCTCTAATTGCTTCCAACTGTTTAATGAGAAAATTCTTTGAATCTAGCTGTTTCGTTAATCTGTGTCACTTAGGCAGACACATCTTTTACACCTGTTCTGGCATTTCCATCCACTTTAGATAATGCTGCCTGTTAACTAGTGATTCAAAAGGTTACGCTAAGCTCTCAAGTAGGGGGTAAAAAAATGCAGAGAATTCACAAATAATATTAGCAATCAACTGTAAATGTATTTTGCCAAATGATAGCTCCTTTGCATTAAATAACAAAAATACCCCGGCCCATTATATGAAAATATTTTAGGCAGTTTTGGTACATAAGATGTTATTGGCTGAAATACTGGCCCTGAAACTATAAAGCAGCTTATATTCCCAATGCATGGTGGTTAATGGTGCTAGCAAATGCAATTGTCTGCATCTCTTACAGTCTCTATGCAGCAATTGGTACATAGTCTATGACAGTGTTTTTCAACTCCAGTCCTCAGGACCTTTAACAAGCCACATATTCATTATATCTTAACTAGAGCACAGGTGAAATAATCAGCTGATGGGTGAGATCAGGTTAGTAACCATGGTTACTGATCAGCTGATTATTTCACCTGTGCTCTAGTTAAGATATAATAAATATGTGACCTGTTAAAGGGACATGAAACCCAATTTTTTTCTTTCGTAATTTAGAAAGAGCATGCCATTTTAAACAACTTTCTAATTTACTCCTATAATCTAATTTGCTTTAATTCTCTTGATATCACTTGCTGAAAAGCATATCTAGATATGCTCAGTAGCTGCTGATTGGTTGCTGCACATAAAGGCCTTGTGTGATTGGCTCACACATATGCATTGCTATTTCTTCAACAAAGGATATCTAAAGAATTGAGCTAATTAGATAATAGAAGTAAATTGGAAAGTTGTTTAAAATTGCATGTCCTATCTGAATCATAAAAGTTTAATTTTGACTAGACTGTCCCTTTAAGAGGACTGGAGAGTTGAGAATAAAATTTTTGGATGTTAGGTTTATCACTAATGGTTCCAAGATACATTATACTCATAAATGTTCAAATGAAGAGAAATAGATACAACATTCTTTTAAGTAATTTAATAATTACTAAACATAAGGATCCCTAAGTTAGAAGGTACCGGCACTATAGGGGTTAAATCCTTGGGGAAAGTATTTGAATTCTGTTTAAGGGGCACTGCTTATATGTTAAAGAGGCATCATATTTTATTGGGGGCTCAGAAATGGAGAGTGTATGAAGTGTTTGCTTTAAATTTGTTTGGGGGCAATAATTTTTTATTATTGTGGTCACGTGACCGCTCCTCCGCACTTCCGTTTTTTTCGGCTTCTCTGATCAGACCGGAGTTTGCCGCGGCGAGTGTGGAGGTTGCAGCTTCCTCTGCCTGCAGTTGTTTTCAAGTGGTTGGGCTGTTCCAGTTACAAGGAGGTGATCTTTGCTCTGGGTGTGTCCAGTTTTCTGTACTAGTGGGATAGCAACTTCTGGAGGGGTAAGACCTCAGCAGAGCTGAGGGTTTCAGGTGCTTTTTTGTTAGGTATGCTTTTTACTGCTTCACATAAATAAATCTATTTTGTTTTTGGCATTTAAATTTTTGTTAATTGCTAGGAACTGATACCCAATTATGGACACTAATGCTGAAGTTGATTCTTTGGAAAAATGCTTATTGTGTTTGGAGGCAAAGATAATTCCTCCTGTACAGTTTTGCTCTTCATGTCTACATAAAACTTTAATTTTTAAAGATAAAATGGCTCTCCCTGAGCCTCCTGTCTCTCAGGATAGTGTTATCCTAGCAATGCCTCAGCTTTCCACTCAAGCTTCACATGCAGTGCCCTGCGGTTCCTCTCAACAACCTCCTGGGGATGTTTTTTTTACCTGGGGATTTCGCTGTGCAGATTACTTCTGCTGTTTCCGCAGCTTTATGAGCTTTTCCAAAGGTAACTGGTAAGCGTAAGAGGAAATCTAAACATATTGATGTTAGTAAGGCTGACTCCGCTAAGGCTGCGTTAGTTAGTTTGTCTCAGTTTTCTGATGAGGATGATTCTTCAGTGGCTTCTGAGGGGGCATTGTCAGATTCTGATACTGTAGTTACCAATTCTGCAGATTCAGAGGAGATTAACTTCCTAATTAAGTTAGAACACCTTCGAGTTCTTTTGAAGGAGGTTCTTGCAACTTTGGAAGAATACAACGCATCTGTTGCGGAGAATCCAAAGAGGTCTAGTAAGCTTAATAGGGTATATGATGTACCGTCATCTGTGGAAGTGTTTCCAGTTCCAGACCGTATGGCAGATATCATAACTCAGGAATGGGATAAACCAGGGATTCCTTTTTCCCCGTCCCCTGTTTTTAAAAAGATGCTTCCTTTTGCTGATGCTATTCGTGACTCTTGGCACACGGTGCCCAAGGAAGAGGGAGCTATCTCTTAAGAGAATTAATATTCCTATTGATAAAGATAGTATTGAAGATAGTTTTTCTTTCAAGAATCCCATGGATAAGAAGCTTGAGGCTGTTTTAACGAAGATGTACATTCATCAGGAATTACAGCGGCAACCTGTTGCTTATTGGTGCGATGACTTATCTAATGTTATCCTAGAGGAGACTACTATAGAGGAGATCCAAGACAGGATCAAGACTCTTAAGCTAGCCAATGCCTTTATTTGTCATGCCAACATGCAAGTTCTTAGGCTGGGTGCGAAGATTTCTGGTTTTACTGTTTAAACTCGCAGAGCTCTGTGGTTAAAATCTTGGTCTGCAGATCTTACATCTAAGTCTAAGCTTTTATCTTTGCCTTATAAGGGTAAGACCTTGTTTGGTCCAGGTTTGGCAGAAATAATTTCTGACATTACAGTAGGGAAAGGGTTCTTTCCTACCTCAGGATAAAAAGAATAGACCTAAGGGTCGCCAGAATTCTAATTTTCGTTCCTTTCGTAACTTTAAGGGACAGAAGTATTCCTCTTCCAAGTCGGTTCAATGTAAGTCTTCTTGGAGGTCTAGTCAGCCTTGGAATAGGGGGAAGTCAAGAAGCCTTCCGTTGATTCTAAATCAACATGAAGGGGCCACCCCCGATCCTGTAGTGGATCAAGTGGGGGAAGGCTTTCTTTTTTCGGCAGGCTTGGATTCACGATGTTCCAGATCCTTGGGCCATATATATATTATCCCACGGTTACAAAATAGAATTCAAATCTTATCCTCCCAGGGGAAGATTCCACCTTTCAAGGTTATCTGTGAACCAGATAAAGAGAGAGGCCTTCTTAAACTGCGTAAAGGACCTATAATCCCTGGGAGTTATTGTCCCAGTTCCTCTAGAGCAGCGGTTCCCAACCTGTTGTACGCGTACCCCTGGGGGTAAACGGTGGACCACTTGGGGATACGCAAAAATATTGTTGTTAATGGTGGAAGAAGTCAATGGGTCATCAACTAATAACCATCGTGGAACTGTGGAAGGAAGGAGCGCTCAGACAGAAAAAGTGACAAGTGAAGTCCTGGCCTGCCATATAGGCAGATGGGAGCCCCTGCACCTGAAATATGTGGACTGGGTATGGATGACTCCGGTCCACATATTAATGATCACCCTGTTTCACCAGACAGCTTAGGCTCCTGCTCCACCCACCCCCGTGCCGTGCATAACATTTTGACTGCGAGTGCGCAGTTAGAAGCGGCACTGCAGCAGCATAGCTGCTTGGACACGTGTGGTAGAGCCGTTGAGGTTGCGACTCACACAGGCGAGGTGGGTCTGCATCCCCAAATAAGTTATAGTCAGTGCCGGTAAGTAAAGTACTGCTGTTAGTGCTTGCTTGATTCAGATTGCTTCACTTCCAACTAAAAACATCCATAGTGGCTGGGTGGTTAATATCAATCTGATCTCACAAACTTAAATATTTTTATGATCATTGCACTTTGACTCCCCCAAAGGGCCATGTTTAGGGGCAACCAGGCAGCTGCCAGGGGCTCCAGCCACACAGCAGGGCTCCTCCTGACAATGAGATCTGAGCTTTAATCCAGTTGATACACGTACAGTCTTATGCCATTCAGGTATAGCTTACCTTAAAATATTTATTATCAGGGTATTGTCAGTTATTAATCAACTATAATCAGGATATTGTCAGGTATTATTACACTATTTATTATTTGGGTTTATCCTGATAATAAATAGTTTATTAATACCTGACAATACCATGGAGACCACGATCCGTTCTTATTTAATTTAAGTCGGCAGTTTTTTTGTATAGTCCTCAGGCACCCTTGTGTTATCTTCTTTCTCCGTTTCCCTTCGGCCGAATAAATGGGGGTTATGGGTAAGAGAAGTTATACTTAACAGATCTGCTGGGGTGCTGGCCAGGAGTGAATATCCCACTAGTAATTAGAATATTTTGTGGACTCTCCATGCCCGAAAAAAAATACATTTATCAGGTAAGCATGAATTTTGTTTTTAAAGGGACATAAACGATATTAGGGTTCTGGGGCTGTCTATTGCAATACTTCTTTGTCTATTTCAAAGTAGGGTAAAAAAAAAAAAGGCTGAGGAGCAGATCTGATATTATGTTCATCCCTTGTGCACAAGAGCACATATGCTCTTGTGCACAAAAAGCTAGCACACCATGCTAGATAAAAGCAGCCTGCTTATTAATTACTGCCTTCTTGCTTCTGGGCTGGTCATTTATTGCAAAAAAAAAAGTTTATTGTAGGTGGTAGGTTTGGGGATTCCCACTGACTTTTGCAGCAATTATTGAAAATATACTTCAGGCACTATCTGATGACTTTAAGAGCAGCAGTGGTTCTACAGGGGTACATGGGGGTGCAAAAATATCCCAATCTTTAGGTTGCACCTCTGTGCGCTGATTGATCAATTTGAATTAGCAGTGAGTACAAAACTAAAAGTGCCATGCTGACTGCAGAATGGATCGTTCCTCCGTCCAGCAAACTCTGGCAACATCCACCCCATGACAAGTAGAAAGTATGTTGACTGTTTAAAGAGGCAGTGAAGTCAAAATTACACTTTCATGATTTAGATAGAGCATAAAACTTTAAATGGACATTAAACACTAAATAATTGCTAGATAGAATTATGCATTCAAAGAAAAGATTAGTCTGAGAATAACACGTAGATGTATTTTTAAAGTTTCATTAGTTGTTTAAATATTGGCAAAAAAAGGTATTAAGTTTTATTGTCTATAAAACAATGGGAGCTGCCATGTTGTAACTTAGGTTGCCTTCTCTGCTGTGGCTAATTAGGGACAGTTATAAATTGGTCACTAGAGTGTGCAGCTAATGGCTGTGTGAAATAAAACAGTGTTCTGAACTTCCATTTCTAACAGGAACTGAAAAGCACATGATCATCAGAATGAAATTACAGGAAAAGGGGACAAAATAAATAATGAACGGATATTGCAGAGCTTTATATATATATATATATATATATATATATATATATATATATATATATATATATATATAATATATAATTTATCATTTTATATTAACACCTCAAATTGTTTAATGCCCCTTTAAAGAACTTTCCAATTTACTTTTGTTAGCAAATTTGCTTATTTCTCTTTGTATCATTAGTTGAAGAGTAAACCTAGGTAAGCTCAGGAACAGCAAAACAGTACAGGGAGCTAGCTGCACATATATGCCTCTTGTCATTGGCTCACCAGATGTGTGTTCAGCTAGCTAAATCATGAAGGTTTCATTTTGACTTTACCATTGGTAACTGTTCTATTACGTACTTCTGGATATGCATATAATAACATTAAAATACATAATGGTTATAAAGACAATATAAAGAAATTATAAAAATCTGGACTATTGTGCTGTATTCTGCACCACTGCTACTGTATTTGTATTAAACCCTTATGCGTTTGTGGTTTAACAATGTCCTACAGGGGATGTCCAGCAGCAAATCGGTTAGGAAAACCACTTGTGTGTACACCAAGCACATTTTAGTGATTAAGCTGCAGAAATATATATATATATATATAAAATTAAGAACAAATGTATTAATCTTCTCGGTATGAAACAGATTTTATTTTCCAGTTTTCTTTTACTGAACAGGTGCAAAGCTTGATATGTAAAATGTCAAGGGTGGTTTGAGAACACATAAAAAAAGAATTGGATTAGTAATGGTCAGAATAATTGATACCTGAGTAGATTCTACAGACGGTAGCACAGACATATGATTTGTAAAACTTTAAAAAGGTTAAAAAAAGAAACAGTTATTTTGATTGAAATTGATAATCAATTGATAACACCCACAGGTAAACGATTTCTCGCTGCCTGCTACATTATTTTTGCATATAAGCTGGAAGCTGAAAAAGGTGATAGAGTTTGTACTTTGTCCTGAGCATTTTCACAGCAAGTAATTTTGCAATCGCTTTAAAAGGAATATTTATGATTTGAAAAGCATTTTGTTTAAAATGGTGTCCCACTGCTGTTTCTGAGTAGCCATTAACTTCAGCAGATAAAGTGATTGTAAATAACTATTGGCGCCGACGACGGAAAATCATTTAAGGATTTAATTTAAAGGGACATAAAACTAATTTTATTTATTCATAGAATTTATCGGAAACTAAGTGCCACATTGCAAAAGTTCTGCATGAAAAAAAAAACAACAATGAATAAAAACTGTCATTTTGTTTGCAAAATTAGCATTCTTTGCAGCAGTATTTGAAAAAAATACTTTTATCTTATCGCCTTTGTTGTGAACAATTAGGGACAGAAGTAAATAAACCCAATGTGTAAAATGTAGCACGGATTGGCTTCTGAGGTATGCATTTCACAATTTATGGCTAGATTACAAGTGGAGTGCTAATTTATTGCCCGTTTGCGGGCACGCGATAAATAACCAGCCATTACAACCAATTATTACTAACTTCTGTTTAGTTATGTTGAGGGCCATAAAAATCCCTTGGTGGACTAGATGTGGCACCTGAGTCATATTTGTGGGTGGCCCTATCTTTACCTACTACAGAATGAAGACAACATGACATATCTATCTCTATATCCTGTAGTAAATGTTAAATAGTAACTACTGGTTGTGATTGAATCTATCTATTAATTTGTTATCATATTTTAGTAGAAAGTGATTTCAATTGTTTCTAAGAACTTGACAGAAATTGGTCCAAAGCTATTTTTATGCTCACAAGTGCTGTGTGAGGTTCAGAACTGATGCTGCCGTAATGTGTCTTCAAAGAAACAAATGGACATGAAACCACAATTTTTTATTTCATTATTCAGATAGAGCATACACATTTTGACAACTTTCTAGTTTAATTTTATTATCAAATTGACTTTATTTTCCTGGGATCCTTTGTTGAAGGAACAAAACACTACTGGGAGCTAGCTGAGCACAATGGGGATAGCCAGTGACAGGAAAGGAGACATATGTGCAGCCACCAATCAGCAGCTAGCTCTCAGTAGTGCATTGATACTCCTAAGCCTACTATGTTTGCTTTTTAGTAAAGCATATTAGATAACAGAAGTACGTAAATTGGAACATGTCCGTTTAAGTTACTTGTTAATGATCAACAACTGGTTGGTACTGACTGCAATGCAAATATCTATTATTAATATTCACTGACAAAGAATGATCAGAACACTGGTCTTGTAAAAAAAAAAATATGTTATATATGAATTTTAGCTAGAATTAAGGTACGTTTGTGCTAGCCCCTAGGTATGGGAAACTATAATCCCAAATGCAGCTGGGTTTGCCTGCATTAATGCCCTTAAAAGGATATGAAACTCATTTTTTTTTCTTTTGTGATTCAGAGAAAACATGCAATTTTAAAAAGCTTTCCAATTTATTTCTATCATCTAATTTGTCTTGTTCTATTGGTATCATTTGTTGCAAAGTAAATCTAGATAGGCGCAGGAGCTGCTGATTGATGGCTGCACATGTCTGTCTCATGAGATTGGCTTACCCTTGTGCATTGCTGTTTCTTCAACAAAAGATATTAAGACAAGGAAGCAAAATAGAAAATAGAAGTAAATTGGAAAGTTGTCTAAAATTGTATTCTCTATCTAAATCATGAAAGGAAAAAAACATAATTTATGCTTACCTGATACATTTATTTCTCTTGTAGTGTATTCAGTCCACGGATCATCCATTACTTATGGGATATATTCCCTTCCCAACAGGAAGTTGCAAGAGGATCACCCAAGCAGAGCTGCTATATAGCTCCTCCCCTCACATGTCATATCCAGTCATTCGACCGAAACAAGACAAGAAAGGAGAAACCATAGGGTGCAGTGGTGACTGGAGTTTTAATTAAAATTTAGATCTGCCTTAAAAAGACAGGGCGGGCCGTGGACTGAATACACTACAAGAGAAATAAATTTATCAGGTAAGCATAAATTATGTTTTCTCTTGTTAAGTGTATTCAGTCCACGGATCATCCATTACTTATGGGATACCAATACCAAAGCTAAAGTACACGGATGATGGGAGGGACAAGGCAGGATTAAACGGAAGGAACCACTGCCTGTAGAACCTTTCTCCCAAAAACAGCCTCCGAAGAAGCAAAAATATAAAATTTGTAAAATTTTGAAAAAGTGTGAAGCGAAGACCAAGTTGCAGCCTTGCAAATCTGTTCAACAGAGGCCTCATTTTTAAAGGCCCAGGTGGAAGCCACAGCTCTAGTGGAATGAGCTGTAATTCTTTCAGGGGGCTGCTGTCCAGCAGTCTCATAGGCTAAACGTATTATGCTACGAAGCCAAAAGGAGAGAGAGGTTGCCAAAGCTTTTTGACCTCTCCTCTGTCCAGAGTAAATGACAAACAGGGAAGAAGTTTGACGAAAATCTTTAGTTGCCTGTAAATAGAACTTCAGGGCACGGACTACGTCCAGATTATGCAAAAGTCGTTCCTTCTTTGAAGAAGGATTAGGACATAATGATGGAACAACAATCTCCTGATTGATATTCCTGTTAGAAACTACCTTAGGTAAAAACCCAGGTTTAGTACGCAGAACTACCTTGTCTGAATGGAAAATCAGATAAGGAGAATCACAATGTAAGGCCGATAACTCAGAGACTCTTCGAGGCGAGGAAATAGCCATCAAAAACAGAACTTTCCAAGATAAAAGCTTAATATCAAAGGAATGAAGAGGTTCAAACGGAACCCCTTGAAGAACTTTAAGAACCAAGTTTAAGCTCCATGGAGGAGCAACAGTCTTAAACACAGGCTTAATCCTAGCCAAAGCCTGACAAAAAGCCTGGACGTCTGGAACTTCTGCCAGACGTTTGTGTAAGAGAATAGACAGAGCAGAAATCTGTCCCTTTAACGAACTAGCAGATAAGCCCTTTTCTAAACCCTTTTGTAGAAAAGACAATATCCTAGGAATCCTAACCTTACTCCATGAGTAACTCTTGGATTCGCACCAATATAAATATTTACGCCATATCTTATGGTAAATTTTTCTGGTAACAGGCTTCCGTGCCTGTATTAAGGTATCAATAACTGACTCCGAGAAGCCACGCTTTGATAGGATCAAGCGTTCAATCTCCATGCAGTCAGCCTCAGAGAAATTAGATTTGGATGGTTGAAAGGACCTTCTATTAGAAGGTCCTGCCTCAGAGGCAGAGACCATGGTGGACAGGACGACATGTCCACTAGGTCTGCATACCAGGTCCTGCGTGGCCACGCAGGCGCTATCAGAATCACTGATGCTCTCTCCTGTTTGATCTTGGCAATCAGTCGAGGTAGCATCGGAAATGGTGGAAACACATAAGCCATGTTGAAGACCCAAGTGGCTGCCAGAGCATCTATCAGCGACGCTCCCGGGTCCCTGGACCTGGATCCGTAACAAGGAAGCTTGGCGTTCTGGCGAGACGCCATGAGATCTAGTTCTGGTTTGCCCCAACGATGAATCAGTTGAGCGAAGACCTCCGGATGAAGTTCCCACTCCACCGGATGAAAAGTCTGGCGACTTAGAAAGTCCGCCTCCCAGTTCTCCACGCCTGGGATGTAGATCGCTGACAGGTGGCAAGAGTGAGACTCTGCCCAGCGAATTATCTTTGAGACTTCCAACATCGCTAGGGAACTCCTGGTTCCCCCTTGATGGTTGATGTAGGCCACAGTCGTGATGTTGTCCGACTGAAATCTGATGAACCTCAGTGTTGCTAACTGAGGCCAAGCTAGAAGAGCATTGAATATTGCTCTCAACTCCAGAATATTTATTGGGAGGAGTTTCTCCTCCTGAGTCCATAATCCCTGAGCCTTCAGGGAGTTCCAGACTGCGCCCCAACCTAGAAGGCTGGCATCTGTTGTTACAATTGTCCAATCTGGCCTGCGAAAGGTCATCCCCTTGGACAGATGGACCCGAGAAAGCCACCAGAGAAGAGAATTTCTGGTCTCTTGATCCAGATTTAGTAGAGGGGACAAATCTGAGTAATCCCCATTCCACTGACTTAGCATGCATAATTGCAGAGGTCTGAGATGCAGGCGCGCAAATGGTACTATGTCCATTGCCGCTACCATTAAGCCGATTACTTCCATGCACTGAGCTACTGACAGGCGTGGAATGGAATGAAGGACACGGCAAGCATTCAGAAGCTTTGATAACCTGGACTCCGTCAGGTAAATCTTCATCTCTATAGAATCTATAAGAGTCCCCAGAAAGGGAACTCTTGTGAGTGGTAATAGAGAACTCTTTTCCACGTTCACCTTCCACCCATGCGACCTCAGAAATGCCAGAACTATCTCTGTATGAGACTTGGCAATTTGAAAACTTGACGCTTGTATCAGAATGTCGTCTAGGTACGGAGCCACCGCTATGCCTCGCGATCTTAGCACCGCTAAAAGTGAGCCCAGAACCTTTGTAAAAATTCTCGGGGCCGTAGCTAACCCGAAGGGAAGAGCTACAAACTGGTAATGCCTGTCTAGAAAGGCAAATCTTAGGTAACGATAATGATCTTTGTGAATCGGTATATGAAGGTAGGCATCCTTTAAGTCTACTGTGGTCATGTATTGACCCTCTTGGATCATGGGTAGGATGGTTCGAATAGTTTCCATTTTGAATGATGGAACTCTTAGGAATTTGTTTAAGATTTTTAGGTACAAGATTGGTCTGAAGGTTCCCTCTTTCTTGGGAACCACAAACAGATTTGAGTAAAACCCTTGCCCTTGTTCCGTCCGCGGAACTGGGTGGATCACCCTCATTACTAAGAGGTATTGTACACAGCGTAGAAATGCCTCTTTCTTTATTTGGTTTGCTGATAACCTTGAAAGATGAAATCTCCCTTGTGGAGGAGAAGCTTTGAAGTCCAGAAGATATCCCTGAGATATGATCTCCAACGCCCAGGGATCCTGGACATCTCTTGCCCAAGCCTGGGCGAAGAGAGAAAGTCTGCCCCCCACTAGATCCGTTTCCGGATAGGGGGCCCTCTCTTCATGCTGTCTTAGGGGCAGAAGTAGGCTTTCTGGCCTGCTTGCCCTTGTTCCAGGGCTGGTTAGCTTTCCAGCCCTGTCTGTAACGAGCAACAGTTCCTTCCTGTTTTGGAGCGGAGGAAGTTGATGCTGCTCCTGCCTTGAAGTTACGAAAGGCACGAAAATTAGACTGTTTGGCCTTTGATTTGGCCCTGTCCTGAGGAAGAGTATGACCCTTACCTCCAGTAATGTCAGCAATAATTTCTTTCAAGCCGGGCATGAATAAGGTCTGCCCCTTGAAAGGAATATTAAGCAATTTAGATTTAGAAGTCACGTCAGCTGACCAGGATTTAAGCCATAGCGCTCTGCGCGCCTGGATGGCGAATCCGGAGTTCTTAGCCGTTAGTTTGGTTAAATGTACAACGGCATCAGAAACAAATGCATTAGCTAGCTTAAGTGCTTTAAGCTTGTCCATAATCTCATCCAATGGAGCTGTGCGAATGGCCTCTTCCAGAGACTCAAACCAGAATGCTGCAGCAGCAGTGACAGGCGCAATGCATGCAAGGGGCTGTAAGATAAAACCTTGTTGAACAAACATTTTCTTAAGGTAACCTTCTAATTTTTTATCCATTGGATCCGAAAAAGCACAACTATCCTCCACCGGGATAGTGGTACGTTTAGCTAAAGTAGAAACTGCTCCCTCCACCTTAGGGACCGTCTGCCATAAGTCTCATGTGGTGGCGTCTATTGGAAACATTTTCCTAAATATCGGAGGAGGGGAAAAGGGCACACCGGGTCTATCCCACTCCTTGCTAATAATTTCTGTAAGCCTTTTAGGTATAGGAAAAACGTCAGTACACACCGGTACCGCAAAGTATCTATCCAGCCTACATATTTTCTCTGGAATTGCAACCGTGTTACAATCATTCAGAGCCGCTAATACCTCCCCTAGCAATACACGGAGGTTCTCAAGCTTAAATTTAAAATTAGAAATCTCTGAATCCGGTCTCCCTGGATCAGATCCGTCACCCACAGAATGAAGCTCTCCGTCCTCATGTTCTGCAAATTGTGACGCAGTATCGGACATGGCTCTCACATCATCAGCGCGCTCTGTCCTTAACCCAGAGCTATCGCGCTTGCCTCTTAATTCAGGCAATTTAGATAATACCTCTGTCATAACAGCAGCCATGTCTTGCAAAGTGATTTGTATGGGCCTCTCTGATGTACTTGGCGCCACAATATCACGCGCCTCCTGAGTGGGAGGCGAAGGTACTGACACGTGAGGAGAGTTAGTCGGCATAACTTCCCCCTCGTTGTCTGGTGATAATTTCTTTACAGATAAAAATTTACTTTTATTCAAAGTGACATCAATACATTTAGTACACATATTTCTATGGGGCTCCACATTGGCCTTCAAACATAGTGAACAAACAGATTCATCTGTGTCAGACATGTTTAAACAGACTAGCAATGAGACTAGCAAGCTTGGAAAATCCTTTCAAATAAGTTTACAAGCAATATAAAAAACGCTACTGCGCCTTTAAGAAGCACAAAAAATTGTCACAGTTGAAATAACAATGAACCAAATCAGTTATAGCAACCAAATTTTCACAGTAAATGTATTAAGTTAGCAAAGCATTGCACCCACTAGCAAATGGATGATTAACCCCTTAATACCCAAAACGGATAATCAATTTAACAATTAAAGTTTTTATCACAGTCAAACACACTGTCACAGGTCTGCTGTGACTGATTACCTCCCTCAAAATGAATTTTGAAGACCCCTGAGCTCTCTAGAGACGTCCTGGATCAAGGAGGAAAAAGCAGGAAGACTGTAACTGAATTTTTACTGCGCAAAAAAGCGCTAAAATAGGCTCCTCCCACTCATATTACAACAGTGGGAAACCTCAGTTAACCGTTTCTATGCAGAAATAAACGACAGCCATGTGGAAAAAATCATGCCCCAAAAGATTTATCACCAAAGTACCTCACAAAAACGAATAACATGCCAGTAAACGTTTTACACATACACTTTAAAAGTTAGGTAGTGTTATTAATAAGCCTGCTACCAGTCGCTTCTACTGCAGTTAAGGCTCATACATTACTTCAGTATTAACAGTATTTTCTTAGTCAAATTCCATTCCTTAGAAAATTACTTATTGTACATACATTTATCAGCCTGATACCAGTCGCTACTGCATTTAAGGCTGTACTTACATTATATCGGTATTAGCAGTATTTTCTTAGTCAATTCCATTCCTTAGAAAAATATTCTACTGCACATACCTCATCTGCAGGGGACCCCGCATGCTATTCCCTTTCTGAAGTTACCCCACTCCTCAGAATGTGCGAGAACAGCCAGTGGATCTTAGTTACTTCTGCTAAGATCATAGAAAACGCAGGCAGATTCTTCTTCTAAATACTGCCTGAGAGAAAAAAACAGCACACTCCGGTGCCATTTAAAATAACAAACTTTTGATTGAAGAAATAATTAAGTATAAAAACTCCATACTCCTCTCACACCTTCCTACTATGTTAGTTGCAAGAGAATGACTGGATATGACATGTGAGGGGAGGAGCTACATAGCAGCTCTGCTTGGGTGATCCTCTTGCAACTTCCTGTTGGGAAGGGAATATATCCCATAAGTAATGGATGATCCGTGGACTGAATACACTTAACAAGAGAAATGGGTTTCATGTCCCTTTAAACAAAAGAAAAACTTGATTTATATGATAAATTGTTTTTTTTTAGGGAATTCTTGTGACTAGTTCCAGTAAGTAGATTTAATTTTAGAGGTAGAACAAAGACATTGACATGTCCTCTAATGATGTAACTACTGTAATTACAGAATATCTCACACAACAACAGATGTTCACTAACTAACAATATACTAGAAGTGCTCAATAAAGCCGTAAAAGTAATGCCCCATAAATCTCAATCCCACCTTGGAGATATTAGGTATAGGATCTTTCAGAAATATTATCCTTCACTTATACTCTTGAAGAAGAAAGTACCCTAAACCAGAATGATTATCATGGATTAATTGAGTAGACACCATATGCACAGGCACACATGACCAGGTGTTAAAGCTTAGTGGACAAGAACTTGCTATGTCACCATATTAAGGAACATATGCTGTATAATGTCATCTTAAAGCAGGGATGGGGAACCTTGGCCCTCCAGATGTTTCAGAACTACATTTACCATGATGCTCAACTGGACTTCAGGGTGCCTAAGCATCATGGTTAATGTAGTTCTGAAACATCAAGAGGGCTAATGTCCCCCATCCCTGTCTTAAAGGATAAACAAGAACCAATTAATCATATGGTCACACATAACAAGTGATCATTGTCTATATTGAATATTAGAATTTAATAATTTTGGAACTATGTTGATTGGTAAATAGCAGGGTATGTCTACTTTTAGCATTTAGATAATCTGTTCTAGATCGTGGGAGAATGATATCAACCTAGTTGGGCAGACGATATTTGTAGCCATTGTTATTGATCCACAATTATAAAGGGATTGAACATGTACATTATAAATAATAATGGCACAAGATAAATAATTAAAGCATATTGTAAATATCTTTACTACATTTTATATAACAATTTCAAGGTGTTCAAAGTCCCTTTAATAAATCAGTTGCTGTAGACAGTAAGAACATCTGCTATTTACTTGAATATAGGAACATAATCCTGCAGATTTGGTGTTTCAGACACACAGAATCGCTGGAACTATCCATGTAGAGAATGTGCGTCTATCTAAAGGTTGAACTGGAGCAAAAAAATTATATGGACTTAGATTTCAATATGTTTGCTGACTTGGTTGGACAAACCTGAATATTAAATAACGTGCTTAGTAGCAGCAATCCTGGTCCCACATCCCCGCAATATGGGGGGGCATGCAGGTAAGAGGGGCCCACCGCCTGGCCTATCGGGATACCGGGAGATTTCCTGGTGGGCGTAGATCCACAACCAGGTTGCTGAGACCAACGGCCGCTGCCTTGATGGGGACAAGTCTAAGTAGAGTCAGACCAAGAAAGGCTGCTTCACAGCTGCAGGCAGCCATTCAGCCAAGAAAAAGCACTGCGGAGGGGGGTTTGTGACCACATCTGATTCTGCACCTTGCATGGCCACTGCCTGGATGGGGACTGGATCAGTCTGTCTGAGCAGAGAGAGGGAGGCCCATGGCCATGGAGTGACTTCTGTGCTTACAGGTTGTAGAATGGCTTAAAGGGGCCCCAATAAATCTAGCTTGCAGGGGGAACATAGAAAATAAAAATGTTCTCCCCTGAAGGTGCTGTATTACCCCGAGTATTAATATAAATTAGTTTTTTACAAATATGTGCTCAAAGGAAATCAGTTTCTAAAGTTTCCTTTGAGCGCACAAAACCTATACATTTTGACTGTCCAGCTAAGCAGCTCATTTAATGATTTTAAGTCTATAATCCCATACAATAAGTTAACTTTTTAAATGCCTTTTAACTATATAATGCTTCTAATTTATTTTTATTGATTTCAGATTATGACATTAAACATATTGTCCATGTAGAAAGCTCAGCAAAACGAACTGCACAACTCAATCAATGAGAAAAAAAATGGTATAAATAAAGATGTGCTTACAATGTGACAATTTTAAGTCTGCTCTGGGAATAATTTCTTCCGACAAAATACACTTGGTGAGGTATGTCTATAAAATAAGCTTTTCAGTTAATTATTTTTTACCAAACATCAGATCTTTCACCGCTAAAGGCCAGTTAAAAATACTTATCTTTATTGGTATTAATCTTTTATACAATGCTCTATTTTTTTAATTATTTTTTGATGTTTTATCTGTTTATGTTTTGTATTCTAATCTATATAACTTTATATTTAAAACTGTTGTTTTTGTTTTGCTTTTGACTGTATTCCTGTCCACTATAACAGTAGCAGTTGGAATCCATTGAAGGACTATTAAATACAGTAATGTTATATGAATATTTTATATACTCACTTAACTCCTATGGACAACAATCCGATGTACAGGAGTATCAATTTAATTTCTCGGTGCAGGCCTTTAAACTGTTGGGTGTTTTGCTAGTCCTATATATAATAAGGGCTTTGCTACTGTATACTGCCGTTGATGGGCTTTGATGACGATGATATGTTTTGCAATTGCTGCTATTGTTTTCATGAAAGGGACATTATACACTCATTTTTTCTTTGCATAAATGTTTTGTAAATGATCTATTTATATAGCCCATCATTTTTTTTAAATGGATAGTTTTGCTTATTTTTAAATAACATTGCTCTGATTTTAAGACTCCTAACCAAGCCCCAAAGATTTAGGAGAATACTGACGTATACCTACTCCAGATTGCTTCTGTTTGTGTAAAGGGTCTTTTCATATGCAAAGGAAGGGGGAGGGGGAGTGTCTGATATTTCCCACTTGCAGTGGGTGTTCCAGTAACCTTTTAAACAGAGCTAAACTGGAAGCTTATAAGTAAGTTTGAAAATGGTTTTATACTGGATTTTTATATCAGTATCTGTGCATATTATTTGTTATAGTAGTGTCTATTACATGCAGTTATGTGAAAATTGGTGTATACTGCCCCTTTAATATATGCTTTTATTTAATTACTATCTTGCAATATATTTGGTGTGTCTTTGTACATACCCAGCTGTGACTATATGAATATATAAAGGTAAAAGTGTTGAATGCCCTTACCTTTCAGCAAATGTAATATGGTTTACATTCTTTCATTGTGGTATTAAATACACTAAATTTGCATAATCAACAAACGTATACTAACAAGACAATACAATCACACTTACTTTGAATTTCAAATGAGCAGTATATTTATTTTATTTTATTTCCTTGTCCCCTGTATCACATGACAATCATCAACCAATCACAGACTCATAAACTTTTATGAGCTGTGACCTCTTGCACATGCTCAGTATGAGCTGAAAGTGTGCACACTCCACTAAGAATGAGCAGCAATCCTTTAAAAACTGTTTATTTGCATTATTTAGCTCCTTTACAGACAAAGGTTTCTGTCGGATTCCAACAAATAAACAAACAACTTCTCCAAGGTGTATAAAACAGTGAAGTGTGGTAAAGAAAATGTTATGCACTGTTGCAAACACTGCTGGTATATAGTGCTCAAGAAATGTAAACTCTCTTGATCATATCTAGGTATGTTTTTTTACCAAAAGGTACAACAAAAACAAAGTAATTTTAATAGCAAAAAGTAAATTAAAAAACTGCATTTTCTATCTAAAACATGAACGTTTAATTTTAACTTAAACTTCTAGTTAAAGCCACCCAAATGAGGTATTCAATATAAAAGGAAAATATGGTCTTTTTATATTCAGATGTAGAAAACCAAGAAAAACACTCTAGGAACCAGGCTTTTCTCAGGCTTTTCAAGCATATTGTTTCAATGGGTTTCAGAACCCTACACTGAAGCAAAATATACATGGTCAATGTGAAAGTAATTTATTCATGGTGACAACATAATATTTTTTTTAACTTAATTAGAAATATCAATTCATGGTGTATGCAATCCACAGCTCTAAATAATTCTGCTTATAGAGCATAAAGCACAAATTCCCATGTTTAATGTGCTAGAGCATCTGCATTAGTGAGCCTAGATACTTACATACCTCCCAACATTTGTGGCTAGCTATCAGGGACTCAGGTGGTTAAAGGGGGCCCATTGCCTTTTTATGGTGGGGGTGGGTTGAGAGGGGAGGGGCTACAGGTGGATAGTGGGTGGGGTCATGAATGTATCTGGGTTCCCATAGGAGGGGCTAAGAAAAATCCTGCAAATCAGGATATTTGACGCTCTCCGTGGGACAGAGCTCAGAATGTACCTTACAAATAGGAACAATAGGGTGGTCTGTAAATGTGTTTAAACCCCACAAAGGGATTAAACACAAAAGTAAAGTCTCTCATTTGTGATCAGCCATTTAAGAATGGCAGTTATATGACTCCACCAATCACTAGCTGTGTTTATAAAACATCCAAAAACTTAATTACAATTACGAATTTACTTTCTGATGATCAGATGTAAGTCGTTCACGTTTTACTGTAGTGTTATTTGAGTGGTATTTTAAGTTTATATTAAAACATGGAGCATGTTTATAAATGCTTTAACTATGTATAAGCATAAATGTTGAAAAAGGGAACACATCAAAAGTATGTAATTAAAAAAGCCAAAAAGCATGTGAAAAGTTTTTTTTTTCCTTCTGATTACAATACCATTATTGAATGGAGATTCCATGGTGTGAAGTCATTGGAAATACTGCACAATAATTGGGTTTTCTGATGAATTTGCAATGGGTTGTTATATCAAACATACAATAAAACCGGAGAAGTCAAAGTGTATAATACAAGTGATGGGCTGTAAAATCACATTACTTAAACTTGACTTATGATGCCTACAGACAGCTGCCTGATTTGCCTAGGAACAAACCCGATCAATTAAGTCATATGAGATAGCCTATTGTGAATTCAGGCATGTAGTGTTGTAATGTATAGACATTAAATAAAAAGGGAAACTATTAACATTTAATTCCCCAGTAAAAATGTATATACTCTCCACTAAAAAGTCTTTGCCTATACTCTACAAAGCTTTTACTTAAAGCACTGACTTCAAACAAAAATAAACCATACAACAAAACACTAATGATAAGCTGGTGCAAAATGAAATATTCCATATGCTTGACACTTGACATTAATGTTCTCCCACTTCCGTGAGTGAGTATTCGGCTAGTTATGATCCGCTGATGTTATGGGATATATAAGGTTCGGCATTTCATTCCTTGTGTAACTTTATCCTTCAGGTCTGAGAAGTTAGCAACATGTTCACCTTTCAGTCAGTAAATATAACTTAACAATTCATCTCTTTTAACCCCTTGACTGCCAATAAGGGCTGCTAAATAAGCCACATGCTCACACAAAAACAGTTCAATAGCGTTAAATTCATTACTTTACAAAATGCAATTTATCTTTGTTATAGATAAGCATCTTGAAAGAAAGTTACGTGTGTGACAATTAAACCCTTTCGATCATTTTTAAACAGCAACATGAACTGAAAAAGTTAACTTTTGACAGAACTATGAATGGTTTTCCTATGGTGATAGATATTAAACCAAAAAAAAAATTATTTTTTGTATCATTAATTATTAAACACTTTAGTTGACAGCTTATTTGGCAGCCAAGGGGTTTACTACTGTTTGGCACAAACAAGGGTACACCACAATCCAAGCCAGACATAAGGATGCAGTTAAATATATGATACTTACATCAACAATGAAAAAATCCAGCCAGCACCAAGCATTGGTAAAGTATTTTTTGAATCCATAAGCCACCCATTTCAGTAACATTTCCAGGACAAACACATATGTGAACACCTTGTCTGCATATTCCAGTATGGTTTTAACTGTTTTCTTTTGGTCGATGTAAATATCTTCAAATGCCTGGAAAAAAAAGTCAAAGTCACAATGGCGCAATTTGTAATATTTGTAACAAGATACTGGTAACTGTAAAATCTGGCACTCACTTAGACATCATAAAGGTGTGTGACTCCACACCCATCCCCAATTCACAGTCTTAAAGATCTATTTAAAGATATGGCTAAAATGCATGAATTGACTTGGAATACTTGGGGTATCTTATAGGTTGAAGACCTGTATAGTCAGGACAAATAACGAACCACCGAGCAGATTGGTGCCCAGGTGGCAGTCACTCCCTCATGGTTACATTTTGAGAGACTATTGACCTTTCTTAGATCTTGGGGTTATCATTGTCACTACCCAGGCCCATGTACATGTAGGTCTATTGCTGCAAAATTCATGCGATAGTAGAACTATCCCTTAACTAGCTGTTATTTTGGAAAAATGGTTTTAAATGGTATAAATTAGGGAAGTCATGTGGGATCAGAGTATAATGCAAAGCTCTAATGTCCCCAAACTGCAAACAGCCTGGAGTAGAAAACAGTCCTAGCTGAAATACTGAAAAACACCTCCCTAATACATGCATCAAATTTAGGAAATTGTGAGCCATATAAAAAGCAATGGAGGGTAACAATATGGCCCCTGTGACTACCATCAGACATCCCTTATATAGCAGAATGTACAGATGAAACCTTTGATGAATTTTAAAAGAACTTATGTGACCAACATTCAATATGTTTAACAAATTAAACAAATAAACATTCACTCCTCGCTATTCATCGCCGAAAACTCTATTACGAGTTTACGAGCAGACTGTAAATATAAAACAATGATAAACCTATCACTTAGTCTTATAAACAAACCTAGAAGTAATCAATTTAATCTGATATTAATTAGTTGTACATACTATGACATATTCTGAATAAGCAATTTCTCAACACTTTCTTTTAACATTTCATAAGTTTCACTTCAGCATTTTAAAAGAACAAAAGATAAACGGGTACAAATCATAAGCTATCTGAATCTTCATTAATCAGATTTATTGCAGTAAAACGTGAAACATAATTACAGAACTCATGTGATCAATGAGATTACATGAGTTCTGTGCAGGAAGGATGTCTAATATGATGACTTCTGTGCCACCCCAGGGAATGCAACATTATTAATGCAATTTCATTCAATATCTATATTCATACAATTATAAAAAAAACAATGGATTTAAAACCAGCATTGACAGTGCTGTGAAGTACATATGTTATAATAAGAAAAGCAGTGTATTTATTATAGCATTTGAGGTTGGGTTTTAAAGTTGGGGAAAATAAATTATCTAAGAAACAGTTCTAACAATGGTAAATCAACCTAAAGTTATCACATTATCATTGCACAAGCAGTTCTTGTGAACTGCTTGTGCAATACCGCCCCCTGCAGGTTCGCGGCCAATCGTCCGCTAGCAGGGGGTGTCAATCAGCCCAATCGTATAGTATCGGGCGGATTGATCTCCGCAGCCTCAGAACAGGCGGACCAGTTATGGAGCAGCGGTCTTAAGATCACTGCTTCATAACTTCTGTTTCCGCGAGCCTGAAGGCTTGCGCGGAAACAGGTAGGGATGGGCGAATGTTTCGCAACATTCGAAAAACGGCACGAATTTTAACACATTCGTTCGTTCGAATCGAATTTCGAATGTTTACATAACATTCTAACATTCGATTTTCGAATATTCGGTTTCGAATTTTACGATTACATTAGAAAATATTCGAATTCGAAAAATTCGAATTTAGATTGTAATAGTATTTCTAATGCTTTTTCTTTAAATGTAATATTCGAATTATGCAATATTCGAATTCGAAAAATTCGAATTTAGATTGTAATAGTATTTCTAATGCTTTTTCTTTAAATGTAATATTCGAATTATGCAATATTCGAATTCGAAAAATTCGAATTTAGATTGTAATAGTATTTCTAATGCTTTTTCTTTAAATGTAATATTCGAATTATGCAATACGTGTATTCGAATTCTAAAAATTCGAATTTAGATTGTAATAGTATTTCTAATGCTTTTTCTTTAAATGTAATATTCGAATTATGCAATATTCGAATTCGAAAAATTTGAATTTAGATTGTAATAGTATTTCTAATGCTTTTTCTTTAAATGTAATATTCGAATTATGCAATATTCGAATTCGAAAAATTCGAATTTAGATTGTAATAGTATTTCTAATGCTTTTTCTTTAAATGTAATATTCGAATTATGCAATACGTGTATTCGAATTTGAAAAATTCGAATTTAGGTTGTAATAGTATTTCTAATGCTTTTTCTTTAAATGTAATATTCGAATTATGCAATATTCGAATTCGAAAAATTCGAATTTAGATTGTAATAGTATTTCTAATGCTTTTTCTTTAAATGTAATATTCGAATTATGCAATATTCGAATTCGAAAAATTCGAATTTAGATTGTAATAGTATTTCTAATGCTTTTTCTTTAAATGTAATATTCGAATTATGCAATACATGTATTCGAATTTGAAAAATTCGAATTTAGGTTGTAATAGTATTTCTAATGCTTTTTCTTTAAATGTAATATTCGAATTATGCAATATTCGAATTCGAAAAATTCGAATTTAGATTGTAATAGTATTTCTAATGCTTTTTCTTTAAATGTAATATTCGAATTATGCAATACGTGTATTCGAATTCGAAAAATTCGAATTTAGATTGTAATAGTATTTCTAATGCTTTTTCTTTAAATGTAATATTCGAATTATGCAATACGTGTATTCGAATGCGAAAAATTCGAATTTAGATTGTAATAGTATTTCTAATGCTTTTTCTTTAAATGTAATATTCGAATTATGCAATATGTGTATTCGAATTCGAAAAATTCGAATTTAGATTGTAATAGTATTTCTAATGCTTTTAAATGTAATATTCGAATTATGCAATATTCGAATTCGAAAAATTCGAATTTATATTCGAATTCGAAAAATTCGAATTTATATTCGAATTCGAAAAATTCGAATTTCGAATGTAGACATTCGATATAATTATAAACATTCGAATTCGAAAGTGACATTCGAAAACTGTAAATAACATTCGATTTTCGAATTTTTAAGAATATTCGTTCTTATCGACATTCGAATTTAGAATTCGAATTTCGGTAATAACATTCGTTCTACATTCGAAATTCGAAAATTTGCACATTCGCCCATCCCTAGAAACAGGGGCATCAAGCTCCTTTGGAAAATATTGTTTAAAGGGACCGTTTACCCCAACATTTTCTCACCTTTAAATTGTTCCCACAATCCTTTTTTACCTGCTGGAGTGTATTAAATGGTTTACAAGTATCTCCTTTATCCTTATTTAAAGGGACATTATACACTCATTTTTTCTTTGCATAAATGTTTTGTAGATAATCTATTTATATAGCCCATAAAGTTTTTTGTTGTTGTTTTTTTATGTATAGTTTTGCTTATTTTTAAATAATATTGCTCTGATTTTCAGACTCCTTACCAAGCCCCAAAGTTTTAGGAGAATACTGATGTATACCTACTCCAGCTTGCTCCTGTTTGTGTAAAGGGTCTTTTCATATGCAAAAGTAGAGGGAGTGTCTTATTTCCCACTTGCAGTGGGCTTTCCACCTACCTTTTCAACAGAGCTAAACTGAGAGCTTCTAAGTACGTTTTTAAACAGTTTTATACTGGATTTTTATATCAGTATCTGTGCATCTTATACTTTATAGTAGTGTCTATTACATACAGTTATATGAAAATGAGTCTATACTGTCCCTTTAAGCATTGGATATAGCTGATTTAGCATGTGTTATCACCACCTATACTGAAAGTTTCTGGTCTTATGTCCAGGCTATTAACAGGCTATGTAAACACAGCTAGTAGAAGTAATTACACTTCCAGTGGGGTGCAGGATAGTTAAGTAATAAAATTATAATTTTCCAATGTCCTCTCTAAGTATTGAGTTTTGTTTTTCAGACAAATATAAGATAAGGAAGCAAGTCTGTGTACACAAAGTGATAACATAATGAGATCTGATATTACCTGCAGCATTTCAATAGGTTATGGTTTAAAAGCACAAAACCAGCAATTTCATATACACAAATAAAACTGAAAATGGAATTTCTTATACATTGTATACTCTGCAGCTGGTATAACAAGCAATTGAAAATACATTAAAGGGACACTCAAGTCAAAATTAAACTTTCATGATTCAGATAGAGCATGCAATGTTAAACAACTTTCTAATTTACTTCCATTAACAAAATATGCACAGTCTTTTTATCTTTACATTTTTGGGTCACCAGCTCCTACTGAGCATGTGCAAGAATTCACAAAATATACATATATGCGTTTGTGATTGGCTGATGGCTGCCACATGCTACAGGGGGAGTGGAAATAGACAGAACTTTAAAATCTGTCCGAAAAAAAAATACTAATCATTTGAAGTACTTTTGCATTGTCTTTTTATCATGCATTTGTTGATTATGCAAATCTACTGTTTTTACTGGTCCTTTAGGGGGATTTTTTTTTAAGAGTATATTGTCCCTTTAAATAGACATTCCAGATTAAACTATTCCAGTGGTGTGTAGACCCGAATATACTGAGCAATTGTTCCCACCAATATTAAAGGGCAACTAAAGTAAAAATTACATTTTCATGATTCAGATAAAGCAAGCAATTAAATTTATTTTTTCCCTATATACTCTTACTATCAAAATGTACACCTTTTTTTTAACAAACACTTTTTGAGGCTCCAGCTCCTACTGAGCAGGAGCAAAAGTGCACAGTATATACGTAAATGCATTCTGTTATTGGCTGATGGCTGTCACATGATACAGGGCAGGGGAAATTGGATTAACTTTGAAATTTGCAAGAAAATATTCTACTGCTCATTTCAATTTCAAAGTAAATGCCATTGCCTTGTATTTTTATGTGCATTTAGTTGTCCTTTAAAATGAAATGCTCTTGAAAGCTATCTTCTCAGGTAATAAGGAACATTATCATACAGCTTACAATTTATGTTTAATGTCCCTTTAAATAAAATAAGTACTTGCAACATTTGACTGCATACAATTCAAATACTTTCTATACACAGGCAACTAAAAAAACATTAAAGGGACAGTCAAGTCCAAAATAAACGTTCATGATTCAAATAGGGCATGTAATTTTAAACAACTTTCCAATTTACTTTTATCACAAATTTTGCTTTGTTCTCTAGGTATTCTTAGTTGAAAGCTGAACCTAGGTAGGCTCATATGCTAATTTCTTAGACCTTCAAGGCCGCCTCTTATGTGAATGTATTTTGACAGTTTTTCACCACTAGAGGGCGTTAGTTCAGGTGTGTCATATAGATAACATTGAGCTCATGCAGGTGAAGTTACCTAGGAGTAAGCACTGATTGACTAATATGCAAGTTAGTAAAACAAACTGAAATAAGGGGGCAGTCTGCAGAGGCTGAGATACAAGGTAATCACAAAGGTAAAAAGTATAGTATAACTGTGTTGGTTATGCAAAACTTAGGAATGGGTAATTAAGGGATTTTCTATCTTTTTAAACAACAAAAATTCTGGTGCTGACTGTCCCTTTAAGGGATATACAAAAACGTTTCCTATTTGCTTCTATTTTCAAATTTGCTTGGTTCCCATAGTATAATTTGATGAATAGATACTTAGGTAGGCATCTGGAGCACTACATGACAGGAAATAGTTCTGCCATCTAGTGTTCTTGCAAATGTTAACATTTGTGCAACACGGCTGCCATATAGTGCTCTAGACATGTGCACCCTGCACGCTCCTTAACTTACATCCCTGATTTTTTAACCAAAGATAGCAAAGGAATGAAGAAAATGTGATTATAGGATTAACCCCTTAAGGACCAGCGACGTACCCTGTATGTCGCTGGCCTTTTTTTGGGACTTGATTGTTTTATAGCACGGTCTTGCCACCAGCGTTGAGACTGCTCTATTCCACAAAGCCTGCTGGAGGGAGTGCATTAATAGTGTGTTCTTGCTAGACTTGTGCTATTATGTCCTGAAAAAACCCTTAATGACCAGTGACATACAGGGTATATTGTGGTCATTAAGGGGTTTAAATTAGAAAACTCTATGTGAATCACGAAAGAAAATGTTGGGTTTCATGTCCCTTTAATCTTTTACAAGCATACCTAAGTATGCCCCCACACTGCAATCTATATGACATGTTTCATAGATCAGTCATTCTATTCCAAGTGAATTTATAGCTATAGTTAAATGCAATACTTACAAGTGCACCACTGCTGAGAAGGATCATGAAAATGATGAAACTTTCAAACCAGTTGTGTTCAACAATTTGGAAGCAAGTTCTTCGCAATCTCCACCAAGTTTTTCCAGTTCCTTGACTGATATCCACGTTGCAGCACGGAAAATGGCGTACACAGCCTAGAATATCAAGAAATAATGAATACAAGGGACGCAGTACACAAGGCAGGATTTATTTGTAAATCCGGCGTGACATACAAAATCTATTATTCCTCGATGGATTAGTTACAGTAGATAATCTCTTGTAGCATTTGCACTTTTTAAAAATGTATTATTTTTTTCTCATTTGTTGAATTTAAAAATAAATAAATAAAGAACAGCCTAACTTGAAGGAAAAAATTACATTGTTCGATTTGCTGCAAGGAACAAATAATGCTAAAAATAATATTTGTTTGTGATCAGTTCTATGAAAATGCATATTTCTTGGTCTATGGAAACCCTACTGTAATTATATTTTTGCATTCAATGCAGATGAATGCGTAAAAAGTTTTTTATACATTAAGAAAAAAAAATATATTTATGTCTATTTCTTTTATAATTTAAAGATACACTGTACTCAAAAATATTATATCACATATATGAATGAATGGTATCTTTTTCAGTAAAAAAAAAATTGTCTAAAGAATAAAAATGAAGAAAAAGGCATTTCAATTTGAAATGAAAATTATACAAAAGTATCAGCTGGTTAATTCCTGCTCAGTGGTTGATAATTACAAATTCACAGAGCTCAATAGGTGGAGAGGGACACACTTGGTTTATTTATAAACTGCATGTGCATTAAACAATATAATACATTTTTAAAATTGACTTGAATGTCCCCTTAAAGTGACATAATAATCAAAGTCTCAAATGTACACAATGGAATTTTTATTTTGAATTGAAGTATTTTTACAAAACTTATGTATTAGCACAAATACATCCAGTAAAAGCTACCACTGTTTCAGTGATAAGTTTAGTAATATGAGTGTGCAACAGGTCTTTATTTTGCATGTAAATTAGTGATGCATACATTGTACTACAACAAAAGTCTTGTGCTGCACAAATGAAAATCCACTTCTCTGTTCTATGAAAGAAATATGAAGAATACCAATGTAAAACTTCTGATTGACTGGACAAATGCAACTAGTTTCTGACTTTGAATGGGGAGGGAGGGGGAACTATGCTGAGAATCAAATCAAGTATTTTTCTCTGTATTTTTAAAAACAATTAAGGGGACATTCCAGCCAAATTTGAAATGCAGTGAATATAAGGCACCACTTGCACTCATATCAGACACACTGTTTAAAATGCTGTTGCATGGAGCATATCTAGATATGCTCCATGTGTCTGTGCACAGTAAAAGCTCTAACTAAAACACTGATAGCTTTTACTAGAAGCATTTTTTTTTCTAATGAAAGTGTTTAGAAAAAAATGATTCTATTCAAAACTGAAATGCACTTAATTACATTTCAATTTTGGATGGACTATCCCTGTAAATCCTGCTCATTTGAATGCATGATAGAAGATTGTCTATCATAGTTCTTTTAAGAGAAAACTGAATCTTTTTTTTTAATCACAACCAGAGAATGGCAGTGAATAATTGACAGAAGAGAGAGCATAAAGTGAAAAGGAAAACAAATATATCTATACCTGGTGTATGTGGGTGAGAATGATCTTACATTAAAGGGAAGATTATTAACCCTTTAAGGACACAGCTTTCAGTTTGCTCAATTGTTTTATGACGGAAAAATTCCGTCATATGTCCTTAAGAGGTTAAAATGACTTCTCATTTTTAAAGCAGCAATCCCAAAGAATATTACAATTAAAGCAAAAGTACACAACAGTTGTATTTAAATAGAAACATTTTTAAACATAATTTGATTAATAAAAATGTTTTTAATAATTCTAATAAACCCCTTCATTGTTATCAGTTAGAGCTTTTACTGTGCACAAGCACATAAAGCACATCTAGCTATGCTTCATGCACCGACATTTCAAAGAGCCAGTGATGACTTGCACTGCTATTGACTTAGTTATCATGATACAAACCACTACCAGCATTTAGCAGATATATTGTTTAAAATGCTGGCGCAGATGAATATTTAGATATGCTCCACCTGCATATGCCCAGTAATAGCTCTCACATAAAAGGTGATAGCTTTTCCTCAATGCTTCTATTCAAAACTGAAATGCACTAAAGAACTTTTAGCTGAAATGTCCCTTTAACTCCATAAATTATTTAAATTATACAGAGAATTAACTCTTTAGCTCATAAAAAGGTACAAAATAAGCAAATAAGGACGACAACCATTGAAGTGACCTATTGGCAAACCAAGGACCATGTCTTATTCGCTGTAAGGGTGCTTCTTTACGTTGCCGGCTTGCATGAGTGAGCATGTACCAATATGGCCCCAGAGCTGCTTATTACTCTTCATCAATGGGTGTCAAAGGCTTTCCAGGTGGTTCCATTAAATTACATTTATAAATGTATTATAATTGATCCAAACACAGACAATGGGGCTGATTTATCAAGGGCTGAACGCCCCCTGATGCCCCTGTTTCTGTGTGAGCCTTCAGGCTTGCTGGAAACAGCAGTTATGAAGCAGCTGCTTAATTGGTCCACCACCTCTGAGGCTGTGAACATCAATCCGTCCGATCCTATACGATTGGGCTGATTTACACCACTTGCTAGCGGCGATTGGATTGCCAACCAGAACTGCTTGTGCAATGTTAAATGCTAGCACCGTATGCTGTCGGCATTCAGCGATGTCTGGCGGACATGATACGCATTGTCTGGGGGCCAAACAATGATCATTTGGCCCCCAGTGGCTTAGATTCACAGACACTTGTGAGGTTGGTGAAGCTCATTGGAAATTAATTGAGCTTTTCAGTGCTTCATTAGTGACTGGTTCTGCCCAATAGCTGACAAACTCAATAAAGGGCCCTGCGGCAAAATTATTTTTTGGGCCCCCCAAAGGTAACTCAGTAGTAAGCAACAATAATAATATTTATGCTGCTCTGTATAATGATTTTGAGGATAGATATGCAGACTAGATAGACAGACAATCTGCACTAATAAATGACTCCCCTGGATTAGTATTGTGCAGATTCTGCCTATGTATAGACTGGCTGCTATGGGCCCTTCAGCACTTGGATCGTGGTGCCACTTCACTTGCTTAACCAATGGCAGTTTTGCCCCTGTTTATGCCATTTACATCTACAGCTGTGTGATGTGATCACTACATGACACCTCACACATGAAACAAGAACCACCAGCAACATGACAAAACAATAATTACTTAATGCAACACTTATGTGGTTTATGTAAATGTCTGTAAGCACAAAATACTGATATATTTGCATTACGTTAAAGCCAGGGGCCAAACTACAGGGGGTGCAGAGGTCGCAACTGTGACTGGGCCCCTGAGGGTGGGGGCCCAGCTTAAAACATTTTTTTTTTCAATAAAAAAAGTTGACCTGACACTGCCTGCACTGATATCATGTTGGACCATGTCACAGACTACTGTGGTCACTCTATAAAGTACTGGGGCGGGTAGGGACAGGCCAGCCATCTCACCGGCAGATTACAGACTGTCACTAACTCACTATATACAGTACTGGTGGGTTAAACAGTGTCACTATATATAGTAATAGGGGGTCAGACCATCTCACAGATTGTGGGCACAGGGTACCTCCTTTTGCAGACACGTAATCTGATTCACATTGTTCTTCTGTGTTAAATTAAAAAAAAAGAAAAAAAAGATATGGGGTGGGGGGCTTCTTAGATTCTTGCACCTGGGCCCTGTGATTTCTAGTTACGCCTCTGGTTAAATCTTTATCTGGGGGAGGGGGGGCAATGGCTACAGTTGAGAAACACTAGAACTAAGCAGATGTTTTTAAAGGGACATTTAACCGAAAGGAAAAATCTCATGATTCAGATACAGCAAACAATTTTACACAATTTTCCAGTTAAGTTCAATAATGAAAACTGCTTCATTCTCTTGGTATCCTTAGTTGGAGGAACAGCAATGCACAACTGGAAAGTAGCTGAACATATCTAATAAACCAATGATGAGAGGCATATATGTGCAGCCACCAATCAGCAGCTAGCTCTTGAGCCTACCCAGGTATGCTTTTAAAAAAAAGGATACCAAGAGAATTAAATTAGATAATATAAGTAAATGAGAAAGTTTTTTTTAACTGCATGTTCTATCTGAATCATGAAGTTTAATTTTGACTTTACTATCCCTTTAAGCTATAACAGTGCTTAAGAGGTGGTTCAGGGCTAATGCATGGAAAGCATCCAATAAATATATAAATAACATGGCTTGCTGCTTTAAAAACCACCATATGGAAAAAAAAAGTCCCAGCATGCAAACCTCCTAGTGATTCTTGTTGTCCAGTGCTGTAAGAATCAAATGTGATCAAATGGCAGGAGATATTTTTGCACAAGCCTAGCTCCCATGGCATATAATACATTTCCTATATGACAGAATTATAATATATTTAGATATTTTTCCCTATCATATTATAAAATATTTATATAAATTAATTGCACTGCTGTATTGTCCCTCCATGTTTACTGTGTATATATAATATTATCAGAGAATAGCATTTGTCAGCAGCATGGTCATATTTCACCTTCCAACTCCTGGTTTTAAAATTCAGTAAATTTGACATTTTCTTGCAAAAAAAAATTCTGTGAATCACATATGAGTCATAAAGAAATGATTTAGGAAACTATAAAAATGTGCAAAAATATCTTCATGTATATTAGTGTAAATAGCAGTTTTAAACTGACCAATGATACAGTTAAAATCAAAATGTACTAATGGAATACAAAATGGAAATTGACTTTGTTACTTCTGGAAAGGTCAGGCAAGATAAATGTTATTTATTTTTGCATTAAAAAGTTACCTGTACGGTCCGGGAGGTTTGTATCTATAAAATAACAGTTACATGTAGCTATTACAATCTTGCAAACATTTTCATTTTAGAAAAATAAAATAAATAAAATGTCTGCTATGTTTACCTAGCTAGTGCTTTTTATTACAGTGACAAGTTTTGTCAGATTAAAAAAAAACAAAAAACTATTTATCTGATTTGACTGGAATGTACAAACAAAAAAAGCAAACAAATAAATAAACATATTTGTATTTATTGTCAGTAGACCCGTGTTAAGGGACAGTCTATTCCAGAATTTGTATAGTTAAAAAAGATAGATAACCCCTTTATTACCCATTCCCCAGTTTTGCATAACCAACACAGTTATATTAATATACTTTTTACCTCTGTGGTTTCCTTTTATTTAAGTCTCTGCACACTGCCTCTTACCTCAGTTTTTTTGACAGACTTGCATTTAAGCCAATGAGTGCTGACTCAAAAATAACTCCACGGGAGTGAGCACAATGTTATGTGACACATGTGAACTAGCACTGTCTAGCTGTGATATACTGTCAAAATGCACCGAGAGAAGAGGCGGCCTTCAAGGGCTTAGAAATTAGCATATGAGCCTACCTAGGGTTAGCTTTGAACAAATAATACCAAGAGAACAAAACAAATTTGATGATAAAAGTAAATTTGAAAGTTGTTTAAAATTACATGCCCTATCTGAATCAAGAAAGTTTTATTTTCACTAGACTGTCCCTTTAAGCACTAACATGTTGAAGAGATTTACTAAAATATAATTTTCCTTACATGTCTATGCAAATAAAAATTATGTTGAAGTTAAGTTTATTTTTAATTTTTTTTATAAATCTCAACGCCTAGGCCCTTATTTATTAAATTCCAGATGCAAACCTTGCCCACCCAGCAAATGATTGTGCAGCCACATTCCTTGCTCTTCTGCAACCATTCACGCAAGAGCAGGGCTTGTCACTTATTCAATCGGATCTGTTTGGGATGATTTAACTCCACCTTGAAGTAGCTGAGAGTTTAAGACTGTTTCAACCCTGCTTGCAGATTCATGAATGGGGCCCAATGCACCAAGTAGTACATTTTTATTGTACAAGTGACCAAAGCTAATTTTGAATGCATATTTCAGACCTCCATTAGTCCTATTTTACTAATCTACCGCCTCACTCAAATGGGCACACCTCAGTCCTATGATTTTTTTTGTTAAAAAGAAATACGCCGGCTACAGCCAATCACAAGCCATACCACCTGCTCCATTGACCAACTGGAGAACAAACGCTTGGTGACTCTGCTTCATCAATGACTGTCATATAACAGCAGATGAGGCAGATGAAGCAGAGGATATGGGTTGTGGTTGTCTGTGTCCCACTAGTCACTGTTAAAAGACACTTTTGGCTGAGATGGTAAGTAAATAAGAAACATGGGTCTGAAATAAATATTTAAATTGAATTTGGTGATGTTAAATATGCACTAATTAGTACAATGTTTTAAGAGCATCCTTATGTTTTAAATATATAGTGTCCCTTTAAAGGGACAGTGTACTGTAAAATGTTCTCCACTTTAATGTGTTCCCAGTGATCATTTTTACTTCTAAAGTGTAGTTTATTGTTACAAACTGTTCCTTTATCTTTATTTTGTCATTTGAAATAGCTGTTTATAAAGCAGATCCTCCTAGATGGTGGAGATAAAGCACCCGGAACTTGCTAGGGGATGACTGACAGGCCCTGCTCTCGCACTATTGGTTGCACAAATGCAGGGGGTGGGATTGCACAAGAGAGCTCTTGTGCAATCTTACATTTTGCCAAGTGATGCTGCAACACCAGATTGTGAGAGAGAGATGTTCTCTGCTTGAGAAATTATCCATCTGCAGCTTGATTCATTTCCCTTTATATCATTTTAAATTGTGCTTTTAGCTTACTAGAAAACAAGACGCGCAAGCTAAGAAAAACATCTTGCTGAATGCAATTAAAGGCAGATTAACTCTATTGTGATAAAATCATGCTACCACTTCAATCAGCTGTTCAACAAATTCTGATTCACTGATATTAATCTTTTCTATTGTATAGTAACTGCACAAGATAAAATAACTAAGTAAATGTGATTTCATATATCTTAAAAGGAATTGTTTGTGAACAGACTATATATGACAATATCCTATGTTTGACATTTCTTCTACACAGAATTGTAGAGATTTCTCCCTTAAGAGCTTTCAGTCATGCATTAAAAACCACTGGCTAACCAGAGAAAATGACATTAGTGTGTGATGTATGTATTTCCGTTACAGGCATTAAAGCTGTACCAAGTGATCTTATTAAAACACAGCCTAAAATGGAAATCTGGCGCCAAAACATCATAAACCTAATTTGTAAAGAAACTGATGATCTTTTTGTTTCAGGCGAAGGCCCTGAAACATTTGAGTACTAAGTCAATGATGTTACTGTAAGCACCTGAATGTTTGCTATAATGTTACAATTAGACGGAGAACATATTAGAATTATTATTAGTGAAAAGACAAATTTCTGGCTCTATGACAACAGTGGTTGCTGCTGAGCGGACAACAAAAATAAGCAACGTAATACAACAGTTTAAAGGGATGTAAAACTACAACTTTTTCTTTCGTGATTCAGATAGAACATACAATTTTAAGAAAGTTTCCAATTTACTTGCAAATTTACTTTGTTCTCGTTATCCTTTGGCTGAAAAGCATGTAGGTAGGCTCAGGAGTGTGCACACATCAGGAGCACTAATTGACAGCAATTTTGCAAGAAAGCTTTTTTTTTTTTTTTTTTTTTTAACAATCTATACCTTGTGCAAACACTGCTGCTATCTAGTGCTCAAAAGCATTCTTGCAAAACTGCGACCATATAGATCTCCAAACGTGTGCATGCTACCTACCTAGGTATTCTCTTCAACAAGGAATAACATGAGAACAAAAGGAAATTTGATAAAAAAAAGAAGTACACTGAAGACCTTTCAAAAAATAAAATGTTCTATCTGAAACAGGAAAAAAATATTGGATGTTCCTTGAAATTCTGATTTTAAAGTAATGACGTTGTTATATGTTACAGCGTGTCATTTTTGTATTACAGACCTTAAAAACAAGCGGCTAGATTACGAGTTTTGCGTTATGAGGGGTGCGGTGCTAACCTGCAAGTTATTGTCACCGCTCACTTCCCTACAGCGCTGGTATTATAGGTTTACAAAAACCCGGCGTTATCAGGCAAGAAGTGAGTGTAGAGCAAAATTGAGCTCCATACCACCCTCCAATACCAGCACTGCTAAAAGCTGCGGTGAGCTGGTTTTACGTGCTTGTGCACGATTTCCCCATAGACATCAATGGGGAGAGCCGGCTGAAAAAAAGTCTAACACCTGCAAAAAAGCAGCGTAAAGCTCTGTAACGCAGCCCCATTGATTCCTATAGTGAAACAAAATTTATGTTTACACCTAATACGAACCCCGAGTCTAAACACCCCTAATCTTACACTTATTAACCCCTAATCTGCCACCCCCGACATCGCCGACACTGACATTATACTTATTAACCCCTAATCTGCCGCTCCGGACATCGCCACCACTATAATAAACATATAACCCCTAAACCGCCGCCCTACCGCATCGCAAACACTAGTTAAATATTATTAACCCCTAATCTGCCGCCCCTAACATCGCCGCCACCTACCTACATTTATTAACCCCTATTCTGCCGCCCCCAACGTCGCCGCCACTATACTAAAGTTATCAACCCCTAAACCTAAGTCTAACCCTAACACCCCTAACTTAAATATAATTAAAATAAATCTAAATAAAAATTCCTATCATTACCTAAATAATTCCTATTTAAAACTAAATACTACCTATAAAATAAACTCTAAACTAGCTACAATATAACTAATAGTTACATTGTAGCTAGCTTAGGGTTTATTTTTATTTTACAGGCAAGTTTGTATTTATTTTAACTAGGTAGAACAGTTACTAAATAGTTATTAACTATTTACTAACTACCTAGCTAAAATAAATACAAATTTACCTGTAAAATAAAACCTAACCTGAGTTACACTAACACCTAATCTTACACTACAATTAAATAAATTACCTAAATTAAATAAAATTACCTACATTACAAAAACAAACACTAAATTACACAAAATAAAAAAGAAATTATCAGATATTTAAACTAATTACAGCTAATCTAATAGCCCTATCAAAATAAAAAAGCCCCCCAAAATAAAAAAAAAACCCTAGCCTAAACTAAACTACCAATAGCCCTTAAAATGGCCCTTTGTGGGGCATTGCCCCAAAGAAATCAGCTCTTTTACTTGTAAAAAAAAAAATACAAACACACACCAACCCCCCAAATAAAATCCTAACTAAAAAAACCTAAGCTCCTCATTGCCCTGAAAAGAGGATTTTTGATGGGCATTGTCCTTAAAAGGGCATTTAGCTCTTTTTCAATTGCCCAAACCCTAATCTAAAAATAAAACCCACCCAATAAACCCTTAAAAAAAAAACTAACACTAACCCCCGAAGATCCACTTACAGTTTTGAAGACCGGACATCCATTCTCAACAAAGCCGGGAGAAGTCTTCATCCAAGCGGCAAGAAGTCCTCAACGAAGCCGGGAGAAGTCTTCATCCATGCCGGCAGAAGTGGTCCTCCAGACGGGTAGAAGTCTTCATCCAGACAGCATCTTCTATCTTCTATCTTCATCCTTCCGACGCGGAGCGGCTCCATCTTCAAGACATCCGGCGCGGAGCATCCTCTTCAAACGAAGTCTTCTTCACGAATGAAGGTTCCTTTAAGTGACGTCATCCAAGATGGTGTCCCTTGAATTCCAATTGGCTGATAGAATTCTTTGTTGAGGACTACTTGCCGCTTGGATGAAGACTTCTCCCAACTTCTTTGAGGATGGATGTTCGGTCTTCAAAACTGTAAGTGGATCTTCGGGGGATAGTGTTAGGTTTATTTAAGGGTTTATTGGGTGGGTTTTGTTTTTAGATTAGGGTTTGGGCAACTGAAAAAGAGCTAAATGCCCTTTTAAGGGCAATGTCCATCCAAATGCCCTTTTCAGGGCAATGGGGAGCTTAGTTTTTTTTAGTTAGGATTTTATTTGGGGGGTTGGTTGTGTGGGTGGTGGGTTTTACTGTTGGGGGGGTGTTTGTATTTTTTTTACAGGTAAAAGAGCTGATTTCTTTGGGGCAATGCCTCGCAAAAGGCCCTTTAAAGAGCTATTGGTAGTTTAGTTTAGGCTAGGGGTTTCTTTTATTTTGATAGGGCTATTAGATTAGGTGTAATTAATTTAAATATTTGATAATTTCTTTTTTTATTTTGGGTAATTTAGTGTTTTGTTATTTTTGTAATTTAGGTAATTGTATTTAATTTAGGTAATTTATTTAATTGTAGTGTAAGGTTAGGTGTTAGTGTAACTCAGGTTAGGTTTTATTTTACAGGTAAATTTGTATTTATTTTAGCTAGGTAGTTAGTAAATAGTTAATAACTATTTACTAACTAGTCTACCTAGTTAAAATAAATACAAACTTGCCTGTAAATTAAAAATAAACCCTAAGCGAGCTACAATGTAACTATTAGTTATATTGTAGCTAGCTTAGAGTTTATTTTATATGTAGTATTTAGTTTTAAATAGGAATTATTTAGGTAATGATAGAAATTTTTATTTAGATTTATTTTTAAAGCACTACTTCCAAATCTGTTGTCATATAGTGCTCTAGGTAAGTGCAAACTCCTATGCCATCCCTTCCTGCTTTTCAAAAAAAGATACCAAGAGAACACAATGTAAATTTGATAATAGAAGTAAACTAGAAAAATCATGTTTCTATTTTGAATCACAAATAAAAAATGTGGGTCACATGTCCCTTTAAACAATTAAAAAAACAAAAGAACAACAAGATTTGACAAACAAGAGACAAAAAATATTTTTTAAGGATCAGAGTAGATGAAAAAGATAAATTAAAAAATACTGAAAAGAATCCATATAAGAAGTGTTTTTTGATCAGGGTTGGAATATTTTTGAGGGTTCTTAATGCAAATTTCCCAAAAAATGTTAGAAAACCATGAAACGGCAGCTTTTTTGACTGTCCGTAAATCTGAAAATGTAGATTTAAAGGGTCAGTAAAATCAAAAGTAATCTTAAATAAACTGGACGGAGCATAACATTTTCAACAGCTTTCCAGTTTATTTCTATCATCAATTTTTCTTAATTCTCTTCTTATCCTTTGTTAAAGAGTAATCCTAGGTGAGCTCAGGAGCTTGCATGTGTCTAGCCATCTGGTAGCAGTGTTTGTAACAATGTTTACAGCAATTTTATACATACAAAAATTGCTGCCATAGAATTGTACAGACACTCTATGGCAGCAGAGTTTGCAACTATGTATAACATAAGTATTAACATTGTTGCAAACACTGCTGTCAGGTGGAATTTTAACAAACAATACCAAAAGAACAAATCAAATTAATAATAAATAATAGTGGTAAATTGGAAAGTCATTACAAACTGGATCTTCTATCTGAATTTATAAACATTTCATTTTGATTTTACTGTCTCTTTAAGTGTATTATTTTGCCCCTTCCTGTCTATTTTATAAATGTACTTATCAGCAATGAGCCTACAGTATGCCTAAGGATAATGGGGAAACCAGACATGGACTCCTTGCCCAGTGTGCTTCAAGTAATATGGCTGCACCTCACTGACGAGGCCCATAGAAGGGCGGAGCGATCGTCTGGGGTTGTCATGTTCCTTGTTCAGAGGAGAATTGCCTGGTATTTTGGGGCTGGACTGACCTTACTTGGCGGGATCAGACTGATACTTCAGGAAAGTTTTCCTCTGTGAAAAGCACAACTGGGCTAAGAAAGCCTGCTCCTGGGTGGTAACTCGCCATAGTACTAGCCACTGAGCTGTTGGTCGTTCCTGGTAGAACGCTTCTCTCTTTGTATGCAAATCCTACAGTATGCCAGCCTGAGGTATGACTAGAGTTGTCACCTCAGCCATGTTTTCCTGGACAGTTATAACGTATACATGTTGCAGGGTGCGCAGAAGGCAATATGCATTTCACCCCTGGACAACACACCAATAGTGACCCTGGACAACACTATTCATGTTCCTCCCTGCAGCATATGAAACTCATAAGTGTCCAGGAAAACCTGGTCAAGTGGAACACACTTACTATACACAGATATTTTTGACTCCTCACTAAGGACTCGTAGGAACCAGTAAAACCACTTAGACTGACAAATCGTCCATCTAAAAGCTCAGACTTTACTAGCACTTGGTATATTTCTTTACTGGACATCTATTCCAGATATTTACACTTGAGAAATATTACACATCCTCAAGTGCAATTCTACTGAGCTAACTCATCAATATGACACTTCAATATATACTAATTAGTTTCAAGCATTAGCTGGGCCATTACTACTTACTGAGCTACAATAACCAAATTATCTCACGAAGCTCACAAAGGCAAACTGAATGTAAATTCCTGCCCGCTCCATTGTGCTTATATAACAAATGTGACACTCTGTGGAACACATACAAATGGCACACATAAAGCTAAGGTATTTCAATAGGGAAATTGTCTACTGATGGCCTTGATTGCTTGCTCAACCAAATCTAAATAAAAGGCAATACAACCAGATAAATAATTATACGTGTGACATAGAACACACAAATACATATACAGATAGATCAAACAGTTTAAACAATATACCAATTTACTTGTATTATCAAATTTGCTTCAGTATTTTCAATTGATATTAGTTTTTTTTTTTCTTTTACTTACATATTTGTAGTGTTAGAAATTCATAGTGTTACTCTGGACTTTGCACAAAGATGATTTCTAAGGGAATGTGTTTAACTTGTGTAAAAAGCAAATTAAGCTTTGAAATGAAAGTTATTTGAGGTTCATTCTGTGCTCGCTCCATGACATTGCCTGGTATAAAGATTAGTTGCCTTTATGTATCTGTGCTTGCATACAGTATCTGCAAAGGAATGGATCTGATTTCTATTAAGCAAGCACATAAAGGGATATTGTACTCAAAACTTTTCGGTATGTACTCAAAACATTTCTGTAATGCTTATAAAAGAGCAATAATTATGCATATTAAAAGCATATTAAATCTATATTTGACATGAATGGGTTAAACGGACAGTGTAGTAGATGAAAAGAGTACATTGTATTGCAAGCATCTGCAGGAACACCATTTTATATGGTTTGGGCTCTGTCTCTCATCCGCACTGGGAGGTTGATTTGTACTGCTACCTATTGTTTACATAGCTTAGGTTAGTTTAGAGAAAATCAACTATTTTAAATGACAAAATAAAGATAAAAGAGCTATGTGTAAACAATGTAATACACGCAAGCAGGTAAAAATAGTGCACTGGGAACACATTAAAGGGATACAATTTTACAGTAGAGTTTCCCGTTGGCATGTTTAATGCATTGAGTTTAAGGTGTCACTTATTTTAATAGCAAGTCATAGGTCAGTACAGCCAGTCAAGAGGCAAAAGCAAAGCCATTTGTTTGGTTCATGACTGCACCACATGTGTATATTACTTCAGTCTGTCTGTCCTTGTGACCTCAAGCACCAGGGTGCAGACTTTAATAGAGTCAACAACTCAGGTGATACAGCCTCTGATTGGATGAACTGCTTACAGGCTTCTTTAGACACACACAAAAAGACAACATGCAGGAGTGGACTGGAAATGTTACATTAAACTGAAAAGAACATTATAATACAAAATAAATGCTCTGTTTCATTAGCTCATGATGACCCAGGTGTTACTGACCCTGGGCTAGACTAGGGCCTATATTTAACAAGGTCTGGCGGACCTGATCCGACAGTGTGGATCAGGTCCGCCAGACCTCGCTGAATATGGAGAGCAATGCGCTCTCCGTATTCAGCATTGCACCAGCAACTCACAAGAGCTGCTGGTGCAACGCCGCCCCCTGCTGACTCGGGGAGCTGTCAATCAACCCGATCGTATTAGGACCGCTGCTTCATAACTGCTTCATAACTGGTGCTTCATAACACGGGCCCCCAAGCTCCCTATGGAGCTTGTTAAATCGGCCCCTATGTGTTTAACCCCACCCACCCGTCACATGCGACCACAGTTTTTGATTGTCTCACCAACTTTTTTTTTTCTGCTCAAGAGCCACGTTTGCAAGCCCCGAGTGCACCTTTACCTATGAGTTTAACCACATTATGGGAGTTAAACACAGTGTTAGTCAGGATTAGTAATAAAAATAACACGCTGTAATGAAGCATGTCATTTCTGTATTAGAATGTGTTTTTATTAAAACCGTCTCAGTAGTGAAAGTGTTTTTTGCCTTTTTGATTCTAATCCAGCAGAACTGTTTATTTCTAGACACCAGATGGCGCTACAGGCAGCAGTATGTAGTGAGCTCAGCAACAGTTTTGTGCTTTAACACAGACTTTGGACAGCACGAATCTATAGGAGAAATCATTATCACCATGTATATAAACAGCAATAACTAAATATTTATTTAACATATCTGGTGCTTTTATAGCTCTGTTTACTTTCATAGCAGTGTTCTCATCCCTTTATATTGGTTTTGTTTAGTCTGTACTATTTTACAATATCAGAGATAGTTGGAAAATTTGCACCTCTCATTTTATACAGGTCTTTCTTAAAGGGACACTGTACCCAATTTTTTTCTTTTGTAATTCAGAAAGAGCATGCAATTTTAAGCAACTTTCTAATTTACTCCTATTATCAATTTTTCTTCGTTCTCTTGCTATCATTATTTGAAAAAGAAGGCATCTAAGCGTTTTTTTTTTGTTTCAGTACTCTGGACAGCACATTTTTATTGGTGGATGAATTTATCCACCAATCAGCAAGGACAACCCAGGTTGTTCACAAAAAATAGGCCGGCATCTAAACTTACATTCTTGCATTTCAAATAAATATACCAAGAGAATGAAGAAAATTTGATAATAGGAGTAAATTAGAAAGTTGCTTAAAATTTCATGCTCTATCTGAATCACGAAAGAAAAAGTTTGGGTACAGTGTCCCTTTAAGCCTTCAGTCATATCCCTAATACTATCCTTAATGTGTTTAATTTGCTACCATCTATTTTCTGTTACTGCTCCATATATCAACTACACTTAAATCATAATTTTATTCTAATTTTGATACGCGCTGAGCTGTGCTCATCATGCAGGAGGGTCACCGATCAGATGATGTTTACTTTTAAGTGATTCCTGCACTACAGGCCAGGCCTCACTGGTGGTCTAGTGGGCAGCACTATCAAGCTTTCAATGGGAGTGCTGGTGACATCACCACAAACGGGCAGTGACATCATAAAGAGTCAGTGCCAATGTAGCATCAAGGAGGGGAGGTGATTCAAACCCCTCAATCTCCCTTAGTAGATACAGATGTATAGATAACCGTGATCTGACAGAGAATCACTTGCTTTAAGAAATGGTGGTGTTCTTGATAAGAACCAAGCCCCACAAAAAGTAAAAAAAAAAATGTGTACAGACCCCCAATAAAGTTTTCTTTTGTTCTTTAGTAGACAAGTCCCTTAAAATATATGCACATTTTGTCTGTATATCCAGGTGATCATTGTGGTGACAGCTAGGGTTGCCACTGGACACGGATGTCACATAATGTCCCCACAAAAGCTCAACCTTGATCCCACCACATATATTTTTCACAACTAAGCAGTGTTTTTATCCCCTTGGTTGCCAGTAACACAGATATGCAGTAGTGGTTTGACACCCTTGATTGCCAGGAGCACACACCCAGCAGTGATTTAACACCCCATGGTTGCCTTTTACACATATAATAGAGCCATATTTGTAATGCATAGAGGCCTAAAAGACTCTTTACATTTAGCTGACTGGGGACTTTAAATATAAAGGGCATTTAAGTGGCCAGTAATTTTGTATATAGATTTTATTGGACAGTCTGCTAAAATACTGGACTGTCCTGTTGAATCCTGGACACCTGACAACCCTCACCTGGCAAAAACAAAATGTTTTCATTTCTATTCCGGCACAAATAGAATCCCACTATTTTTTATGACAAGCCCCAAAAGCCTGTATGGGCCCCTCTTTCAAATCAGGATACCCTTAATAATTCATTAATAAGGTGACCACAGTAGCGACAATTGTCTCTTGGCTCTTTACTAAAATCTTAACAAAAACATACATGTTTTCAACATCTTTTCTGGCAGCCTTCTCACATGCAATGAAATATAAATATTATAATGATATATTTTAAATTTGCTGGGCCTGCTGAAAAAAACAACATATAATTTGTGTGGGTCACTCAACGAAATATGACTCGCAATGATGTTTTAATTTAAACAGCAAAAAAAGTTCAAAATCAGCTTAGCACAGGGTTTTAAAAAAGGCATAGCAAAGAAGGGTGTTAAATAGTTTTACAGCCTCTTGCAATGGTCTTTTTCTTCAATACTGTATTTAATCCATTTTCCTTTAAAGGGATATGAAACTCAAAATGTTTCTTTCATGATTCAGAAAAAGCATGCAGCTTTAAACAACTTTCCAATATACTTCTATTATAATTTCCCGAAATATTAGAGGGTGATGTATATAAAATATACACCACACTCATAGGGGGCGCTAAGAGATTACTATAAAATAAAAATAAAATAAAATAAAACGTGCATACATAAATCAGAATATATATAGATAGAATGCTCACAGAATTGCCCAAACCAGAATTATATATGCAAATTTAATGAAATGTCCATAAAAATAATCCAAAGAAAGAAGGTAGCTCTCTGTCATAGGACGGTCATCCTGATGTATCGTGATCTAAGAAGAAAGAAGAACAGAGGCGCCAAACATGGCCTAGTAACGTCAGGACAGCCAGACACACAACATCAACAGGATAGGGAATATACTCACAAGTGAGGTGCACCCAAATGGTGCTATTGTAGCAGTCTGGAACTCAAACAGTGGTCCAGCTCACTGATAACTCCAGCCAAATAAAGATGATCCTTACAAGGGCCTATCAGTTTATGCCTGGAAGGACAAAAAAGGCACAAGCATAGCCCAGTAACGTTTTGACAACGAATAAAGAATATTTAAAGTTGCACTTACAAGAGGCAAAGCACCGCCAGGTACAGTATCAGCAGTACTGGGACCTCTCAGCCGCCCAGTGGACTGTGGAGTCCAATGACCAGGATGCGGATAGTCACAACTTGGAAGAAAAAAATCAGCAGAGAGAAATATTCTGCCCCCACAAGAGCAGAATAAAAAAATGGTAGCAAGTGTATATTTAAAAACGTTTTATTAAAACCAGCGACGCGTTTCTCAGCCACCACAGGCCTGTTTCTTCAGGCTATACTACAATGTTAAAAACACTTGCTTTACAAAGAAAATAAGATACAAAGAGCTAAATTCTGATAGGGCAATTAATTACCAATTTAAGTGTTAACACCTGTTAAACAGATTAGTAGTTGGTTGGTATGGAAACCCCTGTATACATAGCCCTCACAGGTGATATACAAAGATTTGACAAGTAATACGTTGGTATGGAAACCTCTGTAAACATAGCCCTCATAGGTGATATACAAAGATTTGACAATAACAATATAAAGTTGTCACAAATAAAATTAAACAATATAAAACTATTAATATGATGCTATCTAATGGGATTTTTTATATATGAAACATTAATCTACGCTTATTATGATATGGATTTGTATAGAAATTGTATGGAGATATATAACATGAATTTGTACATATTGTGATTATTATTTGCATAAGTCTTGTATAGAGATGCTTAACAATCGCCAATGTTTTTAATATTGTTTAATTTTATTTGTGACAATTTTATATTGTTATTGTCAAATCTTTGTATATCACCTATGAGGGCTATGTATACAGAGGTTTCCATACCAACTTATTACTTGTCAAATCTTTGTATATCACCTGTGAGGGCTATGTATACAGGGGTTTCTATACCAACCAACTACTAATCTGTTTAACAGGTGTTAACACTTAAATTGGTAATTAATTGCCCTATCAGAATTTAGCTCTTTGTATCTTATTTTCTTTATAAAGCAAGTGTTTTTAACATTGTAGTATAGCCTGAGGAAACAGCCCTGTGGTGGCTGAGAAACGCGTCGCTGGTTTTAATAAAAAGTTTTTAAATATACATTTGCTACCATTTTTTTATTCTGCTCTTGTGGGGCCGAATATTTCTCTCTGCTGATTATTTTCTTCCAAGTTGTGACTATCCGCATCCTGGTCATTGGACTCCACAGTCCACTGGGCGGCTGAGAGGTCCCAGTACTGCTGATACTGCACCTGGCGGTGCTTTGCCTCTTGTAAGTGCAACTTTAAATATTCTTTATTCGATGTCAAAACGTTACTGGGCTATGCTTGTGCCTTTTTTGTCCTTCCAGGCATAAACTGATAGGCCCTTGTAAGGATCATCTTTATTTGGCTGGAGTTATCAGTGAGCTGGACCACTGTTTGAGTTCCAGACTGCTACAATAGCACCATTTGGGTGCACCTCACTTGTGAGTATATTTCCTATCCTGTTGATGTTGTGTGTCTGGCTGTCCTGACGTTACTAGGCCATGTTTGGCGCCTCTGTTCTTCTTCTATTATAATTTCCCCCCATTTTCTTAGAATACTTTGTTGAAAATCATGAAGGAAAGATTAGGAGCGTGCACGTGTCTGCAGTACTATATTGCAGCAGTTTTGCAACGTTATACATTAGCAAGAGCACTAGATAGCAGCACTATTTCCTGTCAGGTAGTGTTCCAAGAATAACATGAAAACAAAGCAAATTTGCTAACAGAAGTAGATTGGAAACGTTTTTAAAATTGTATGATCTGTCTGAATTATGAAATAAAAATGTTGTGTTTCGTGTCCCTTTAATAATAAAGTAAATGAGTATTATTAATGTGAATAATAGATGTTTCCTGGTAATTGTGTGCTGTGAAGTGAGGAAGACTTTGCTTACTTTCTGTAAAGCATTCCTCAGGTTCCTTTGCATCTTCTGAAGACTCTGGTTGCTGCTCGATGAGTTCCCGGGAATTCCTCAGATCCACGGTGCTGCATTCTGAAATAGTGTCAACTGGCTTCTGCAAATCAGGGAACACAAAACCTGTATTAGTGCACATGATAGTCTTACAAGGTGTATAAATGACTGGCTGGCTAGCCATCCTGATCATGACAGACGTAACTATATCACAGCCTCTTGTGAATGTCTGGCTGGCAGTGTGCATGCGTATGTGTGTGTGTGCATGCATGTGTTTGTGCATGCGTATGTGTGTGTGCATGCAAGTGTTTGTGCATGCGTATGTGTGTGTGCATGTGTACATGCATGTGTGTGTGCGTGTGTGTGTGTGTGCTTGCGTGTGTATGTTTGCATGTGTGTATATGTGTGTAAGTGTGTGTGTACTATTAGTAATAGACACATCTTCCTAGCTTTGTGTGTACCTGTGACAATATGCACAGCTGGCTGGCAATGAATGAGTGTGTGCATGTTAAAATATGTACAGATGCCTGGTAACATAATGCCATGGTAGGCAATGTGAGTGGGTGTGGTTGGTAATGTGTGAGTGTATGTATCTGAAACGTGCACATCTGGTTGGTAATGTGTGAGTGTGTGTATGTGAAATGTGAGTGTATGTATGTGAAAACGTGCACATCTGGTTGGTAATGTGTGAGTGTGTGTATGTGAAATGTGAGTGTATGTATGTGAAAACGTACACATCTGGTTGGTAGTGCGTGAGTGTGTGTATGTGAAAACGTGCAGATCTGGTTCGCAATGTGTGATTGTATGTATGTGAAAACGTGCAGATCTGGTTGGTAATGTGTGAGTGTATGTATGTGAAAACGTGCAGATCTGGTTGGTAATGTGTGAGTGTATGTATGTGAAAACGTGTAGATCTAGTTGGTAATGTGTGAGTGTATGTATGTGAAAACGTGTAGATCTAGTTGGTAATGTGTGAGTGTGTGTATGTGAAAACGTGCACATCTAGTTGGTAATGTGTGAGTGTATGTATGTGAAAACGTGCAGATCTGGTTGGTAATGTGTGAGTGTGTGTATGTGAAAACGTGCTCATCTAGTTGGTAATGTGTGAGTGTATGTATGTGAAAACGTGCACATCTAGTTGGTAATGTGTGAGTGTATGTATGTGAAAACGTGCACATCTAGTTGGTAATGTGTGAGTGTATGTATGTGAAAATGTGCAGATCTGGTTGGTAATGTGTGAGTGTATGTATGTGAAAACGTGCACATCTAGTTGGTAATGTGTGAGTGTATGTATGTGAAAACGTGCACATCTAGTTGGTAATGTGTAAGTGTATGTATGTGAAAATGTGCAGATCTGGTTGGTAATGTGTGAGTGTATGTATGTGAAAATGTGCAGATCTGGTTGGTAATGTGTGAGTGTGTGTATGTAAAAATGTGCACATCTGGTTGGTAATGTGTGAGTGTGTGTATGTGAAAAAGTGCACATCTGGTTTGCAATGTGTGATTGTATGTATGTGAAAACCTGCAGATCTGGTTTGCAATGTGTGATTGTGTGTATGTAAAAATGTGCACATCTAGTTGGTAATGTGTGAGTGTATGTATGTGAAAATGTGCACATCTAGTTGGTAATGTGTGAGTGTGTGTATGTGAAAACGTGCAGATCTGGTTTGCAATGTGTGAGTGTGTGTATGTGAAAACGTGCACATCTGGTTGGTAATGTGTGAGTGTGTGTATGTGAAAACGTGCAGATCTGGTTGGTAATGTGTGAGTGTGAGTATGTGAAAATGTGCAGATCTGGTTTGCAATGTGTGAGTGTGTGTATGTGAAAACGTGCACATCTGGTTGGTAATGTGTGAGTGTGTGTATGTGAAAACGTGCACATCTAGTTGGTAATGTGTGAGTGTGTGTATGTGAAAACGTGCAGATCTGGTTGGTAATGTGTGAGTGTGTGCATGTGAAAACGTGCACATCTAGTTGGTAATGTGTGAGTGTATGTATGTGAAAATGTGCACATCTGGTTAGTAATATGTGAGTGTGTGTATGTAAAAAGGCGTATACCTGGTGTGTTATGGCGGGTATATAAAAATGTGCACCTCTGGTTGGTAATTTGAGTGTGTGCTTCTGAAAATGTGCAATGTGTGCATACAGGCTCTACAAATACCAGATAATAATAAAACAGGTAGCTAGACAAGTACCAACTGTGCAGTATTCACATCTGGCTGACAGTGCATATGCTCTGCTGGTTGTGTGTGTATACAGCTGACCAGGCACATAACTACTGTGCAGTATGTACACCTGGCTGTCAGTGTGTATAAGTCAGCTAGCAAGGCATACGTCAACTGCTTATTATAGACATATAACACAAATTATGTATTTAAAATAAAAGAGCAGTATGAGTACAGTTATCGTTCCAGACCAAAAATGAAGCACTGTCAGAGATTTCTTTAAATGCTTAAAACTGCTGAAAAGAAGCACACGTTCTCTAGATTACATTTTAGTTTAAACATATATTTTAGATCATTCACAGACTATGTCACTTGTCCCTCTTCAGTGATTATTATACCCCTGTGGTTAAAACCACCTCAATTTTGGATACATCAAATTCAGATCTTTGTAAATACTGAAGGCCAGTTAAGTTAAATACCCTCAGTAAGTTATTCAACATCTGCCCACAATGGCTTGATGCTTAGGTAAAATTTGCCTTAGTAAATATATGCAATAAACAATCACACCAAACACTTCCTCAACACTCAGTCAAGAGTCAACAGTCCAGGAGGCAACAAGTATATAAAAGTATAAACTTTATTGTAAATCCATTTAAAAGAAAGGGAACCAGAGTAAAAACAAATACATTGCTATAAGCAAAGGTGGCACTGTACGCCTTTCGGGCTGCTCCCAGCCCTTGCTCCCTAGCTCTCTGCCTTTACATTGGGTTAACCTATTATACCCATTGCCTGAATAATTATTTAACGGTATGCTCCTAAGTATAAAGTGCACAAACATTTATATCATGTCTCTTTTCATTATTATACAGATTTAATGATATCTTTTTGTCATCATTACAAAATAAGGATTACTGCTAAATAGGGATAGACTGTGGAAAGGGAGGGGGGAAGGAGAAGCAAAAATATGCCATTAGTTTAATAAAATAAATTTATATCCATATGAGATTTCAAGCCCTGAGGATATCTGGTATCCAAAAGAAACATCCAATAAACTGCTCTCTTATCTCTATTGCCCCCTTCGGTCGGTTTGGGTATGAATTCAATACCGTGTATCTGTAACAAACATATCAGAATTGTGATTAATTCTGAGATGCCTACCGACTGCGTAAGGGTCTTTTTGTATGCCCTACATATTGTTTGCTACAAGCTTTGCACGTTAGACGATAGATAACAAACATGGGTGGTGTTACAGTTAGTTATTTTGAATCCATGTCCTCCTTAATATGTTGGCACGTTTTGCATCTACTACACTTAAAGAAACCTTTGCTCCTAGTAAGCCATGTAGAGTTAGTTTTAATAGCTGGTAGCTCATCGCTCAGCACAGGGAAAGCTGCAGACAAATAAAGGATCTTTCAGCATGAAGTATTTTACACTTCATGACTGAAAGTCCCCTTTATTTGATGCATTGGTAAATCTTAGTGTTTCACAAACACTAGGATTTACTATCACTTTAAGATGGGATCCTCATATAAGATAGGAAGACACTGATTTATATTTCTACATACTCGTTTGTAAGCAGTGCTATATGTAGTGACAAAACTGTCCTTTAGGAATTGATCTAGTCAAGATGTCTAGGGTGGCAGTGACCATAATGTAAGATGGTATTTCCTGCTATCTCTTTTCTGAATATTTCAACCTCTAAGCATCTGTTAGTGCAATAAATTTGCAATCTAACATCCAAAAAGTTTATTTTTATCTGGTGTTGTTCCAAAGTGACCTGTACATTCAGATCATTGTTGTTCCTTTCCATACTAACAGCAAATCATCTATATATCTGCCATAATAGATGATATGTTGTCTACAGGGGTTGTTATCTCCAAAGGCGCTGGACAATAAACAATCCACTCAACACTGGCAACTGATAATACATTTGTGTTGCATGCACTATATGTAGAGTGAAAACCGCAAAACGTGTGTATATGTTGCTGATGAGTGTATGTGACTTCAAATGTGTGTAACTGGTTATGGGCTAGATTACGATTGGAGCGATAGTTTGCACTCCTCCGTTAACTCCGCTAGATGGAGGCGTTTTGCGCCTATTCGGTAGCGTGCTTACTACAAGTTGAAAGTAAAAAGGTTTTGCATAAGCGTTAACACGACGAGGGCCAAAAGCCAAAGTCAAAATGTTGCGACCATGTAAACTTATTCCTGCATAGACTTCAATAGAGGGCAAAAAGTGGGGAAAAAAACTAGTGAAAGTTAGAGTGAGTGGAATGCAAGAATAGAAACACTGAACAACAGAAGTTTTTAAAAAAGATTTACTGAATGATATTCAAAAAGGGCAAATTCATAGTTTAAAGGGACAGTAAACGCCAGAAATGTTATTGTTTAACCCTTTAACACCATTAGGACGTTGTATTTCGTCTGAATTTTGCTGGGCTTTAGAGCCGAAGGACGAAATATAACATCCTAACAGCTTGGCTTTCCTGAAGCCACTGGCGATTCCCTCATGGGATCGCGGTCTGGAGGGCGTGCCTAGCATCATAGGGACGCCCCCCTGACGCGATCCCATCATTGAAATGTCGTGATCACTTGCACGATCGCGAGATTTCAATTTGTTTACATTGGAACAGTTGTTTCGATGTAGACAAGTTAACCCCGACACAAAAGGGTTAAAAAGATAGATAATCCCTTTATTTACCATTCCCCAGTTTTGCATAACCAACACTTTAATAGAAATATACTTTTTACCTCTGTAATGAACTTGTATCTAAGCTTCTGCAGACTGTATCCTTATCTTAGATCTTTTGACAGACTTGCATTTCAGGCAATTAGTGCTGACTCTTAAATAACTCCATGTGCTGGAGCATAATGTTATTTATACTAAATACATGAACAAATGCCCTCTAGCTGTAAAAAACTGTCAAATGCATTTAGATAAGAGGCAGCCTTCAAGGGCTAAGAAATTAGCAAATGAGCCTACCTAGGTTTAGCTTTCAACTAGGAATACCAAAAGATTTGATGATAAAAGTAAATTAGAAAGTTGTTTAAAATTACATCCCCCATCTAATCATGAAAGTTTAATTTGGACTTTACTATCCATTTACGTTGAAGAACACAGAAACAGCAAGTGTGAGCATAGGTCCAAGGAGTTCAGAGAACCTTAGTAGTAGCTCAAATAGTGCAATATACCCAATGGGTACAGATATTGAGACTGTCACGGGATACCAGGTAGGTACAACAGGCACAGCTAGTTTGAGGAAATATGTCACTGGTATAGTAGACACAGGATACTCAGCAAGCACAGGATACCCAGCAGGTACTGTTGGCCAAACTGTCATAAGATACCAGGTAGGTACAGCAGGCACAGCTGGTTTGAGGAAAGCTGTCACTGGTATAGCAGACACAGGATACTCAGCAGGCACAGGATACCCAGTGGGTACTATAGGTGAGATTGTCACTGGATACCAGGTAGATACAGCTTCAAGAACAGGATGAGTGTACACCCTTTCCAGTTAAATACACTGCAATATGAAATATCAATTTTAATAATTTCTAATATGTTTTATTGTGTTTTTAATATAAATACTTAACAATCGAAAGTACTTCACATAGAAGAAAAATGTCTTTTATTATTAAATCTCTCTCTCTTTCTCTGTATATATCCATATAGATATATATTTTACACAAATTTTTTAATGAAAGCTAAGCCTAGGAAGGCTCATATGCTAATTTCTAAGCCGTTGAAGGCTGCCTCTTATCTCAGTGCATTTTGACAGTTTTTTCACAGTTAGAAACTGATAGTTCATGTGTGTCATATAGATACCATTGTGTGAGTTATTTATGTGTCAGCACTGATTTGCTAAAATGCAAGTCTGTATTGCTCAATGAGAAGCAAATTCACTATAACAGGAATATATTGCTTTACAACTGAAGAAACGTTTGAATGTTGTAGAGTCTCATACACTACTACAGCCTCACATACACAGCCTCAACACAAGATCCTGTCCTTTATATTTCTTCCTCTCTCCTGTGAGGCCCAACTGTGTGAAACATTTTACTGCGACCACTAACTACTTCACTTCTTCATTGTGGGTGCAATTGCCTATGACTGACCAGTATACACCAACATTTTTCTTATTTAAAAGATAATCCCTTTTATTACCCATTTCCAGTTTTTGCATAACCAACACAGTTATATTAATATACTTTTTACCTCTGTGATTACCTTGTATCTAAGCCTCTGCAGACAGCCTCCTTATCTAAGTGCTTTTGACAGACATGCAGTGTAGTCAATCAGTGACGACTCCTAAATAACTTTACGGGAGTGAGCACAATGTTATCTATATGACACACATGAACTAACACTGTCTAACTGTGAAAAACTTTCAAAATGCTCTGAGCTAAGAGGCGGTTTTCAACGGTTTATTAATCAGTTTGAGCCTAGCTAGGTTTAGCTTTTCAAAAATACCGCCAAGGGAACAAAGCAAATTTGATGATAAAAGTAAATTGGAAAGTTGTTTAAAATTGCATGCCCTATCTGAATCATAAAAGTTTAGTTTTGACTTTACTGTCCCTTTAAAGGAAAAGTAAACTTCCGTGCAGCTCAAAGGGGTTAATAAATGTAGGTAGGTGTCGGCGATATTAGGGACGGCAAATTAGGGGTTAATAAAATTTAAGTACATCCACTATGCTATATCGCCGTCATTCCCCCTTGATATGACGAAAATCGTCTTCATGATCCTCATTGGTCCCTCAGTAGCATCCCAACAGACTAACTACACGCCCTCAACTTAAACTACACATGCGTGTCTCATTGAATCGCCTGCCTGTATAGATGCGTGTTCATGAGACACGCATGTGCAATGACGGCACAGGAACAGATAACACAATCTCTGCTACGATGCAAAACAATAAATCGAGTGATTCATTGTTTTACTATGTATCACAGCAGAGATCGTATTTTAACGCATGCGCAATACAGGATGCTTCACTGGAGCGTGCACGGATGACCACGTAAGAGCGGGTGGGACCGCTCATACTTCTGAAAGAGAAAAACCAGGAAATGAGCGGGTGGGCGGAGGATCAATAAGTACGGCATGTGCGAAAAATAATAAATATAAAAAAAATAACAGGATTTTGAAAAAAAAACTTAGCGACTAGATACAGGGTGATAAGATGGATCAATGGCATTAAGGTTTTTTTATGAAAATTAACATGGCAACCACACTGGCAATGTGTTTTAGTCTTTGGCAATCAAATAGGGGCAAAAAATAGGGGCACCAATACATGAAGCTGAGAAAAAATTTAAAGGGACACTGAGCCCAAATTTTTTCTTTCAGATAGAGCATGCCATTTTAAGCAACTTTCTAATTTACTCCTATTATCACATTTTCTATATTCTCTTGGTATGTTTATTTGAAAAGCAAGAATGTAAGTTTAGATGCCGGCCCATTTTTGGTGAACAACCTGGGTTGTCCTTGCTGATTGGACAGCACTAATAAGCAAGTGCTCTCCGTGGTTCTGAACCAGAAATTGGCTCCTTAGCTTAGATGCCTTCTTTTTAAAATAAAGATAGCAAGAGAACGAAGAAAATTTGATAATAAAAGTAAAATAGAAAGTTGCATGCTCTATCTGAATCATGAAAGAAAAAAATTAGGTTCAGGGTCCCTTTAAAATGAATATTGGAAAATGTTTTACAATGTATCCAAATATTCCCATTTACTTTTACTTCTATTATCTAATTTGCTTCATTCTCTTGGTATCCACTGTTGAAAACATACTTAGGTAGGCTCAGGAGCAGCAATTATAAAAGGGAGCCAGCTGCTGATTGGTGGCTGCATATACTGCATATGACTCTAGTCATTGGCTCACCCAATGTGTTCACCTAGCTCCAAATAGTGCGTTGCTACCTCTTCAACAAAGAATACCGTGAGAATGTTGCAAATTTGAAAATAGAAGTAAATTGGAAAGTTGTTTACAATTGTGTGTTTTGTGTGAATCATGAAAGAAAATATTTTGTGTTTCAAGTCCCTTTAAAATAGCTATATTATAACACCATGTGGTTGTCACACAGATGTTGCACATAATCCAGATGCAGTGTCAGTGAACAACAGTGAAGTCAAATTCCTTATTATAAATCTATTAAATAACAGTGGGGTCAGATAAAAAGAATTAGAGGATTGTATTGCCCCCCCCCCCAGGATATTTGCTGGAACAACCAAATAGTATCCCTAGAATAAATAATTTGTTCCTCATTTTTTGTTCTGCACACACAAATCAATCCAAACTAAATGCTGCCAAGTATTTGACCCAGCTAGCACATGGAGTGAGGCAAAGCGCATCATTGTTGAATAGAAACATGCCACTAGATGTCACTCATGAGAAGTTTTAAGACCAATATTTGAGGCATTTTACACTCAAGAGGTGGAGTAAATCCAGTTGACAGTGATGGCTTCTTTCCTAAGACTTTTTATCACACACACTTACATAAAAAAGATATTTATGAAGGATCGAGTATCAATATCCCTTTAAACCACTGTTTCCTAATTCCAGTCCTCAGGTCTCTACTAACAGGCCAGATGTTTAGCATAACCTTGGACGAGAAGACGTTAGATAACCACAACTAGTGAGCAGCTAATTATATCACTTGTTCTGTATTTCAGACATCCTGAAAATCTGGAGTTAGGAAGCTTTAGTTTAACCCTTCAACCAAAGCCTATTTGCAGACAAAAGGTTATTTTTCAAGCTTATAAGTGACCTACAAAAAAATGTTTCAAAATATCATTAAATGCATCTAAACAAAGACAAACCAAAATACATTTCTTTCCATAATGTTGCGGTTTTGCAGAAACATGAAAGGCTTCTTCCTTGATAGTGTTAAATTAGTGGAATTCCAACATAGCCATTGTCATGCAGAGGCAATGTGTTTTCCTGTCGCATTGTAAGTCTTTCTATTTGTATTCTGTGATGTATTTAAAGGTGACAGAGGAAGTAAGGATTACAGTGTCATTACTGGGTCACTTAATATTAGAAGAGGAATGTTCCATCCTTTTCACGGATCATTTCAAAGCAGGTTGATTTGAGCACGTGTGTAAATCTGAGTCTGCACACTATACACACTCTACAGATTAACGCTTTGCTGAAATTTGTTGTTTTTTTTTTACATTTTTAATATTTTAAAAAGAAATAAGGATCTCATAGCTATTACTGTTATTTGCTCTTACACTTGTTGTTGGATTTTTGTTTTCAAATTAAAGAAGCCAATAATCATTCTGTAATAGATTAGAAGGTACATTTTACATTGCGATTGTATTGATCTTTTGCTTTAATCTGGCACCACATTTTTCTAGGGACTGGTTTTATTTTTTTTAAATAAAAGTTCACCATTCATTTATAATTGCTTTGTAACTTATCTGTGGTTAGGAAAACCTGTTGTGTCTCCCTGATGTGCATTTTTATTTCATGTGTGTCAATGCAGTATGTATGACTACTGTGTGTATTCATAGCAGGCATATGTGTCTCTGATTTGGTTATGTGTCACTGCCAGGTATATGTCTGACATGGCCATGTGTGCCGTTGCCTGGAATATGCCACTGCTGGGTATAGGTCTGACATGCTCATATGTGCCAGGCATTTATGTCACTACAACGTGCATATCTGCCATGCTTGTGTGTGACCTTGACAGGCATGTTGTCTCACTGCAGTGTGAATGACAGCCATGCTTGTGTGCCCATGTCTGGCATGTATGTTTCTGCAGGGTGTGTGCGTCTGTCAATGCCTGGCATGTGTGTTTCTGCAGGGTGCGTATGTGCCCATGCCTAGCATGAGTGTTTTTGCAGGGTGTTTGTGTGTCCATGCCTGACATGTGTGTCTGCAGGGTGTGTATGTGCCCATGCCTAGCATGAGTGTTTTTGCAGGGTGTTTGTGTGTCCATGCCTGACATGAGTGTTTCTGCAGGGTGTGTGTGTGTGTGCCCATGCCTGGCATGTGTGTGTCTGCAGTGTGTGTGTGTTCATGCCTGGCATGTGTGTCTGCAGGGTGTGTATGTCCATGCCTGCCATGTGTGTCTGCAGGGTGTGTGTATGTCCATGCCTGGCATGTATGTCTGCAGGGTGTGTGTATGTCCATGCCTGGCATGTATGTCTGCAGGATGTGTGTATGTCCATGCCTGGCATGTATGTCTGCAGGGTGTGTGTATGTCCATGCCTGGCATGTGTGTCTGCAGGGTGTGTGTGTCCATGCCTGGCATGTGTGTCTGCAGGGTGTGTGTGTGTCAATGACTGGCATGTGTGTCTACAGGGTGTGTATGTCCATGCCTGGCATGTGTGTGTCTGCAGTGTGTGTGTGTTCATGCCTGGCATGTGTGTCTGCAGGGTGTGTGTATGTCCATGCCTGGCATGTATGTCTGCAGGGTGTGTGTATGTCCATGCCTGGCATGTATGTCCGCAGGGTGTGTGTATGTCCATGCCTGGCATGTGTGTCTGCAGGGTGTGTGTGTCCATGCCTGGCATGTATGTCTGCAGGGTGTGTGTATGTCCATGCCTGGCATGTGTGTCTGCAGGGTGTGTGTGTGTGTCAATGACTGGCATGTGTGTCTACAGGGTGTGTATGTCCATGCCTGGCGTGTGTGTCTGCAGGGTGTGTGCATATTCATGCCTGGTGTGTGTGTCTGCAGGGTGTGTGTGTGTCAATGACTGGCATGTGTGTCTACAGGGTGTGTATGTCCATGGCCATGCCTGGAATGTGTGTGTCTGCAGTGTGTGTGTGTTCATGCCTGGCATGTGTGTCTGCAGGGTGTGTATGTCCATGCCTGCCATGTGTGTCTGCAGGGTGTGTGTATGTCCATGCCTGGCATGTATGTCTGCAGGGTGTGTGTATGTCCATGCCTGGCATGTATGTCTGCAGGGTGTGTGTATGTCCATGCCTGGCATGTATGTCTGCAGGGTGTGTGTATGTCCATGCCTGGCATGTATGTCCGCAGGGTGTGTGTATGTCCATGCCTGGCATGTGTGTCTGCAGGGTGTGTGTGTCCATGCCTGGCATGTATGTCTGCAGGGTGTGTGTATGTCCATGCCTGGCATGTGTGTCTGCAGGGTGTGTGTGTGTGTCAATGACTGGCATGTGTGTCTACAGGGTGTGTATGTCCATGCCTGGCGTGTGTGTCTGCAGGGTGTGTGCATATTCATGCCTGGTGTGTGTGTCTGCAGGGTGTGTGTGTCCCTGCCTGGCATGTGTGTCTGCAGGGTGTGTGTGTCCATGCCTGGCATGTGTGTCTGCAGGGTGTGTGTGTCCCTGCCTGGCATGTGTGTCTGCAGGGTGTGTGTGTCCCTGCCTGGCATGTGTGTCTGCAGGGTGTGTCCGTCCATGCCTGGCATGTGTGTCTGCAGGGTGTGTGTGTATGTCCATGCCTGGCATGTGTGTCTGCAGGGTGTGTGTGTCTCTGTCTGGCATGTGTGTCTGCAGGGTGTGTGTGTCTCTGTCTGGCATGTGTGTCTGCAGGGTGTGTGTGTCCATGCCTGGCATGTGTGTCTGCAGGGTGTGTGTGTCCATGCCTGGCATGTGTGTCTTGAGGGTGCGTGTGTATGTCCATGCCTGGCATGTATGTTTCTGCAGGGTGTGTGTATGTCAATGCCTGGCATGTATGTGTCTGCAGGGTGTGTGTATGTCAATGCCTGGCATGTATGTGTCTGCAGGGTGTGTGTGTGTTTCCATTTATGGCATGTGTGTGTCATAGCACTGTGTATGACTATCATGTAGGTATTAGGCATCTGTGTTAGCATTCTACAATAACAAGGTTGTTTAATCTAAGCACTGTAAAATGTGCCATTTATATGGTCCCAGGTACTCAAAATTGTATAACTTTTGTGACTGACTCATCAATATATTATTATATACATTTTTACAGAGACTTCATGAGGCCCAACTGTATGACACATTTTACTGTGACCCCAGAAGAAAAAAATAAAATTCTGAAATATTTGAAATGGTCCATCGTAACTGAATATTGGAAAATCGTTTACAATGTAACATTCTATTCAGTGGGAAACTAACATGAGATATAGAAACGTAGGCTGTATTTCTCCTTCCTTATTTCAAATGTCACATTGAAAACTATTTTTTCAACACTGAATTCAAGGGGTCTTAAAATTGTAAAATGAATATTTGACAAAGACTTTGGGATATGCAATAGAATTACTGACCAAAGTGAATGTCCTTTATGTGTGTGTACCTCTCACATATGTATGTATGTATATAATGTGTATGTATGTATGTATATAATGTGTATGTGTGTGTGTATATATATTTATATATACACACATGTGTTAGAGCCCCTGTGCTTTACTTATTTTTGTATATAGCTAAACTACAAGTGATGACCATTTTAGGATGACGCAAGCTTATCTTAGATTAATGCACCGTATCAACTATTTAGACATAACATAATATGTGAAGATGCACATTTACCTTATAGTGAATTTATAAACAACACTTAATTATGGATAAAAGTTGTTCTTTGTCAAAGCAAAAGCTGTAAACTATCGCCTAGATTTAGAGTCCTGCGGCCAAAGGGGTGCGTTAGCTACGCGTGCTTTTTTTCCCCCGCACCTTTTAAATACTGCTGCGTTAGGCTCCAAAAAGGGAGCGTACAGGCATATTTACCGCCACTGCAACTCTAAATACCAGCGGTGCTTACGGACGTGGCCAGCTTCAAAAACGTGCTCGTGAACGATTCCCCCATAGGAAACAATGGGGCATTTTGAGCTGAAAAAAAACCTAACACCTGCAAAAAAGCAGCGTTCAGCTCCTAACGCAGCCCCATTGTTTCCTATGGGGAAACACTTCCTAAGTCTGCACCTAACACCCTAACATGTACGCCGAGTCTAAACACCCCTAACCTTACACTTATTAACCTCTAATCTGCTGCCCCCGCTATCGCTGACACCTGCATATTTTTTTTAACACCTAATCTGCCGCTCCGTACACCGCTGCAACCTACATTATCCCTATGTACCCCTGATCTGCTGCCCCTAACACCGCCGACCCCGATATTATATTTATTAACCCCTAATCTGCCGCCCCCAACTACCTTCAATTATTAACCCCTAATCTGCCGACCGGACCTCACCGCTACTCTAATAAATGTATTAACCACTAAAGTTAAGTCTAACTCTAACCCTAACACCCCCCTAAATTAAATTATTTTAACTAGGTAACTATTAAATAGTTATTAACTATTTAATAGCTATTGTACCTAGTTAAAATAAATACAAAGTTGCCTGTAAAATAAATATAAATCCTAAAATAGCTACAATATAATTATTATTTATATTGTAGCTATATTAGGGTTTATTTAACAGGTAAGTATTTAGCTTTAAATAGGAATAATTTATTTAATAAGAATTATTTTATTTCGTTAGAATAAAATTATATTTAACTTAGGGGGGTGTTAGTGTTAGGGTTAGACTTAGCTTTAGGGGTTAATACATTTATTAGAGTAGCGGCGAGCTCTGGTCGGCAGATTAGGGGTTAATACTTGAAGTTAGGTGTTGGCGATGTTAGGGATTGCAGATTAGGGGTTAATACTGTTTATTATAGGGTTTTTGAGGCGGGAGTGAGGCGGATTAGGGGTTAATACATTTATTATTAACCCCTAATAGTTATTATCCGGATAGTTATTATCCGGTCGGCAGATTAGGGGTTAATAATTGTAGGTTGGTAGCGACGACGTTGGGGGGGCAGATTAGGGGTTAATAAATATTATGTAGGGGTCGGCGATGTTAGGGGCAGCAGATTAGGGGTACATAGGGATAATGTAGGTGGCGGCGGTGTGCAGTCAGCAGATTAGGGGTTAAAAATTTTTAATAGAGTGGCGGCGATGTGGGGGGCCTCAGTTTAGGGGTACATAGGTAGTTTATGGGTTTTAGTGTACTTTAGAGCAAAGTAGTTAAGAGCTTTATGAACTGGCGTTAGCCCATAAAGCTCTTGACTCCTGACTTTTTTCTGCGGCTGGAGTCTTGTCGTTAGATTTCTAACGCTCACTTCAGCCAAGACTCTAAATACCGGCGTTAGAAAGATCCCATTGAAAAGATAGGATACGCAATTGTCATAGGGGGATCTGCGGTATTGAAAAGTCGCGGCTGGAAAGTGAGCAATAGACCCTTTCCTGACTGACTCTAAATACCAGCGGGCGGTAAAAAACAGCGTTAGGACCCCCTAACGCTGGTTTGGACGGCTAATGCAGAACTCTAAATCTAGGCGTATGTGTTTTTAAACTGCTGCAAATTGATTAAAGGAATAGTCTAGTCAAAATATTTCTTCGTTCTCTTGGTATCTTTATTTGAATTTAAGTTTAGGAGCCGACCTATTTTTGGTTCAGAACCTGGGTAGCGCTTGCTGATTGGTGGCTATATTTAGAGACTAATCAGAAAGCGCTACCCAGGTGCCGAACCAAAAATGGGCTGCCTCCTATGCTCACATTCCTGCTATTTAAAATAGAGATACCAAGAGAACGAGGAAAAAATTATAATAGGCATTAATTAGAAAGTTGCTTAAAATTACACGCTCTACCTAAATCACAAAAGTTTAATTGTGACTAGACTATCCTTTTATACCAGCTTTTTGTTTTTGCAGCATTTGCAGGTGACTGGATTTGCTTGTTGACCACCCAAGAGAGCATGGGGCAAGAATAAGTTTTACATAAAAGCAATAGATGTTTATTGTCCTTTTTAGAGATATCATCACATTATTAGGGAATTATAAGACTAAACTAGGATTAAAACAAATACATTTTAATCCAAAATATAACTCCAAAAACAGATGTTGTTTGTTTTTTTAACATGTCTCTTTAACCAAAGGCTATGACTACTCAAGGGAGACAGTCAACCTTTTTGTTAGATTTATTTATTTTCAAATCAAAGCTTAAAAACAATTAGTTTTTCAAAACTACAGGTAGCTGTTTTGTTACTGAATACAAAGTGCAGATTGAATTATTGTGCAATACTGGTTAGGACTGACTTTCCCCAGGTAAAGCATTAGGAATATAATAACTGCACACTCATGTCTTATTTCAACTTACAAATCACGTATTACGCGCAACAGTTTATTAAAGAAACGAAAAACCCCGATGTAATACAAAGATAGCTGTGTGTAGGAACAGACTGTCTGAAAG